>NW_027053803.1:15000-20000 GCF_011386835.1 Chrysemys picta bellii | reverse complement strand
CTCCCTGGGTTTTTCGGACCCCTGGGTGGTCTGCCGGAACCGCTCGACCTCGCACGGCGGAGATCTCGGCCAGACGGCCCCACGCACGGAGGGCCGGGCAGGTGCCCGGGCCGCCCCGAGGAGGGAAGTCCCCATCGGTCCCTGGATCCGTGCACGCGAAAAGGAAGAGGGTCCCCATCCGCCTGAACACCGGACGGCCCCGCGGTTGGGGTGCCGGCCCGCGAAGGGCCCTTCCCGTCGCGAACGTCAGCGCCACATCGATCGGCGGGCGCGAGAGGAGCGGGCCCCCCCTCCCTCCGGGGGGCGCCGACACTCGGAGCTCGGCTCCCGGCCGCTGCGGGGCCCGTGAGCTAAGAGCCGGGAAAAGCGGGCCGTCTCGGCGGAGGGCCGGGTGCTGGCCTCCGCCCTCAAACGGGCCCGCTCCCCCCCTCCCACGCCGGGCAGGGTCGGGTACAATACTCGGATTGATCCCCTAGGCTGAGCTCCGGTTCTCACAGGCTCTGAAAAACCTGTCCTCAGAAATCTCCTCACACAATCCTCGAAAGGCAGGTCGAAAAAGCCAAAGCCCCGCCTTCGGCGGTACGAAACTGGAACCGGGCGCCACCTCGTGGTTCCCTCGGTCGGCCGAGACGGCGTGGGGCGACCCCTTCCGGACATCCGCGAGACGACCGGCCGTCAGGTCAACCCATTCGCTCCAAAGGGGTTGACCTGGTGGCCGAGAGGGGACTTTGAAAATTTTTCGGACTTGGAAAACTTTTTTTTTTTTTTTTCCCCCCAGCCCGCTTCCTCCGGGTTGACCCGGTGGCCGAGCGTCTCGCCGTCCCCGGACGCGGCGAGGGACTGCCTCCCGGCCGTCAGGATCGGGCCCACGGAAGTCTGATTTTAAAAAAAATTGGCCGACGCCACCGCGGAGGGCTACCCGAGCACCCCGGGCCCCGGAGCCGGAAAAGGGAAAAAAAGGATCGGGCCCACTAGAGACATGGACCCGGCCGCCAAGCAGGCCGCCCTGGGCTGACCCTCCCCGGCCGCAGCGAGGGACTGCCTCCCGGCCGACAGGATCGGGCCCCTGGAAGTCTGGGGGGGGGGGGGGAAATCGCCCCACGCCTCCGAGGAGGGCTGCCCGGGCGGGCCTGGCCCCGGAGCTCGAAAAAAAAAAAAGGATCGGGCCCACTAGAGACATGGACCAGGCCGCCCTGGGCTCACCCTCCCCGGCCGCAGCGAGGGACTGCCTCCCGGCCGACTGGATCGGGCCCCTGGAAGTCTGGAAAAAAGACTGGAACCTGACGCCTCCGAGGAGGGGGCGCCCAGGGAAGGAGGGAGATCCGGGTTGACCTGGTGACCGGACGGGAAAGAGGCCACCGGGCGTCCCCCCCCTTAAAACCTAGGGGTTGACCTGGTGGCCGGAAAGCGAACCGGCCAGCAGGTGAACCCTTTCGATTCCACGGGTTGACCTGGTGCCCGGGAAGCGAACCGGCCAGCAGGTGAACCCGTTCGATTCCACGGGTTGACCTGGTGCCCGGGAGGGGACTCTGAAAATTTTTCAGCCCTTTCGACTCGGGGTTGACCTGGTGGCCGAGAGGGGACTCGCACGGCAGGCAAGCCGCCCTGGGCTCACCCTCCCCGGCCGCAGCGAGGGACTGCCACCCGGCCGACTGGATCGGGCCCCTGGAAGTCTGGAAAAAAGAATGGAACCTGACGCCTCCGAGGAGGGGGCGCCCAGGGAAGGAGGGAGATCCGGGTTGACCTGGTGACCGGACGGGAAAGAGGCCACCTGGCGTCCCCCCCCCTTAAAACCTAGGGGTTGACCTGGTGGCCGGAAAGCGAACCGGCCAGCAGGTGAACCCTTTCGATTCCACGGGTTGACCTGGTGGCCGGAAAGCGAACCGGCCAGCAGGTGAACCCGTTCGATTCCACGGGTTGACCTGGTGCCCGGGAGGGGACTCTGAAAATTTTTCAGCCCTTTCGACTCGGGGTTGACCTGGTGGCCGAGAGGGGACTCGCACGGCAGGCAAGCCGCCCTGGGCTGACCCTCCCCGGCCGCAGCGAGGGACTGCCTCCCGGCCGACAGGATCGGGCCCCTGGAAGTCTGGGGGCGGGGGGAAATCGCCCCACGCCTCCGAGGAGGGCTGCCCGGGCGGGCCTGGCCCCGGAGCTCGAAAAAAAAAAAAAGGATCGGGCCCACTAGAGACATGGACCAGGCCGCCCTGGGCTCACCCTCCCCGGCCGCAGCGAGGGACTGCCTCCCGGCCGACTGGATCGGGCCCCTGGAAGTCTGGGGGGGGGGGGGGAATGGAACCTGACGCCTCCGAGGAGGGGACGCCCAGGGAAGGAGGGAGATCCGGGTTGACCTGGTGACCGGACGGGAAAGAGGCCACCGGGCGTGCCCCCGTTAAAACCCCTAGGGGTTGACCTGGTGGCCGGAAAGCAAACCGGCCAGCAGGTGAACCCTTTCGATTCCACGGGTTGACCTGGTGCCCGGGAAGCGAACCGGCCAGCAGGTGAACCCGTCCGATTCCACGGGTTGACCTGGTGCCCGGGAGGGGACTCTGAAAATTTTTCAGCCCTTTCGACTCGGGGTTGACCTGGTGGCCGAGAGGGGCCTCGCACGGCAGGCAAGCCGCCCTGGGCTCACCCTCCCCGGCCGCAGCGAGGGACTGCCCCTCCCCACCCCCCGGCTGACAGGATCGGGCGCACTGGAAGTCCGGGACAGTATTTTCCCCGACGCCGGGGAGGGCGGGCGGAGGGGCTCTGGCGGCCAGCCCGGGCCCCGGAGCTCGAAAAGGAAAAAAGGACCGGGCCCGCGAGAGACGGGGGCCCTGCCGCAGGGGGGGGGGGCAGTCCGACCGGGGCTCACCGTGCGGCAGGCCCGGGCGTCGGCAGGGGAAAGCGGGCGAGGAGGCGCGGGGCCGGGTGCCTACGGCCATACCGGACCGAACGCCCCCGATCCCGTCCGATCTCGGAAGGTAAACCGTCCCGGGCCTGGCTAGTACTTGGATGGGTGACCGCCTGGGAATCCCAGGTGCCGTAGGCAGCTTTTCCCGGTCCGAGTCAGCTCTCTCTCCTTTTCTGGGGGGGAAGGAGAGGGGGGGACGGGCCGGAAAGCCCCTCGTCGCTCCTGCCGAGTCGGAGGTCGCGGCCGCAGGTCACGGGTCTGGGCGCCTGGGGTCCGGCTCCCCACCCACCCGGCTTCCTCCGCGGAGGACCCCCCCCGGGGCCACCGAAGCCGCTGGGGGAGACCCCGGGCATGGGGCGGACTGGCCCGGACCCTCCCGGCCGCCGGCCCGCAGGTCCGCCCCGAATCCCCCCCCGCGGCCACCCAGGCCAGGCCTGGCCAGGCGGGACGGACGGCGGGTGTCCAGCGCCCAGCGGCTTCCTCCAGCGGGGACCCACGGACCCCAAAGCCGCAGGGGGAGGCCCCGGGCCCGGGACGGACTCGCTCGGACCCCCTGCGCCCGGCCGCCGGCCCGCGGGACCGCCCCGAATCCCCCCGCGGCCACCCAGGCCAGGCCTGGCCAGGCGGGACGGACGGCGGGTGTCCAGCGCCCAGCGGCTTCCTCCAGCGGGGACCCACGGACCCCAAAGCCGCAGGGGGAGGCCCCGGGCCCGGGCCCGACTCGCTCGGCCCCCCCGCCTCCCCTGCGCCCGGCCCCCGGCCCGCGGGACCGCCCCGAATCCCCCCGCGGCCACCCAGGCCAGGCCTGGCCTGGCGGGACGGACGGCGGGTGTCCAGCTCCCAGTGGCTTCCTCCAGCGGGGACCCACGGACCCCAAAGCCGCAGGGGGAGGCCCCGGGCCCGGGACGGACTCGCTCGGCCCCCCCGCCTCCCCTGCGCCCGGCCCCCGGCCCGCGGGACCGCCCCGAATCCCCCCGCGGCCATCCAGGCCAGGCCTGGCCTGGCGGGCCGGTGTGCGGCTCCCCCGGGCTTCCTCCCCCGACGACCCGCGCCCCCCTGAGCCGCAGGCGGAGACCCCGGCCCCGGGGCGGACCGGCCCGGGCTCGCTCGAGCCCCCTGCGCCCGGCCCGCAGGACCGCCCCCCCGAATCCCCCGGGAGAGGCCCGGCCTGCACGCCACTGACGACCCGCGGCCCCCAAAGTCGCAGGAGGCGCCCCCCCCCGGTTAGCCCCGTCTCGCTCCGCGCCCCCCGCCCCTCGCTGCCGGGACCGGGCGCCGCCCCAGAGTCAGCCGCAGCCGGCCGGCCTGAGAGCTGCCCTCCTGTGGACGACGGTGAGTTTACCTTGATACTAACCGGCCGTCAGCCAGGTCAACCCCATTGCTAGACTGGGGTGGACCTGGTGGCCGAGTGGGGACTTGGAACATTTGACAGCTGCTTCCCGGGGCTTGACCGGTTGTCCTGAACGCCCCCCACCCCCAGCCCCAGCCCCCGGCTCCTGCTCCCCTCTCCCCAGCCTCGGTGCTCCGCTCCCTGCCTCGGAGGCTGCCTCTCTGCGGCGCCTGCATCGCCTCCGAGGACGCGCACCCTCCGGAGGCTGGACGTAAACCCACCACTGCCGCTGACCCGGCTCTCCGAGGGACGACTGTGAGGCCTCCCCCCCCCCCCCACCCCCGGACCGCCCTGGGGACGACTGCTAAGCCTCCCCCACCGGACCGCCCGGGGCAAGACTGCTAAGCCTCCCTCCCACACACACACACACACACTGTCGGGGGAGGACTATTAAGCTTTCCCCCTGGAGCGCCCGGGGCGGACGACTGTTAAGCCTGCCCCCGGAGTCCTCGGGGGAGGACTATTAAGCTTTCCCCCCTGGAGCGCCCGGGGGGGGACGACTATTAAGCCTGGCCCCCGGAGTCCTCGGGGGACGACTATTAAGCCTCCCCCGGACTGGCCGGGGGGCGACTATTAAGCCTCCCCCGGACCTGCTCCGTCTCGACTATTAAGCCCCCCTCTGTGGTCCTCAAGACCACTGCCGTGCTGCCCTCGGAGTGGGGTGACACCCGGGCCGGAAAGCAAACCGGCCACCAGGTCAACCCGTCGAATCCAATG
>NW_027053803.1:0-2500 GCF_011386835.1 Chrysemys picta bellii | reverse complement strand
TCTCACAGGCTCTGAAAAACCTGTCCTCAGAAATCTCCTCACACAATCCTCGAAAGGCAGGTCGAAAAAGCCAAAGCCCCGCCTTCGGCGGTACGAAACTGGAACCGGGCGCCACCTCGTGGTTCCCTCGGTCGGCCGAGACGGCGTGGGGCGACCCCTTCCGGACATCCGCGAGACGACCGGCCGTCAGGTCAACCCATTCGCTCCAAAGGGGTTGACCTGGTGGCCGAGAGGGGACTTTGAAAATTTTTCGGACTTGGAAAACTTTTTTTTTTTTTTTTCCCCCCAGCCCGCTTCCTCCGGGTTGACCCGGTGGCCGAGCGTCTCGCCGTCCCCGGACGCGGCGAGGGACTGCCTCCCGGCCGTCAGGATCGGGCCCACGGAAGTCTGATTTTAAAAAAAATTGGCCGACGCCACCGCGGAGGGCTACCCGAGCACCCCGGGCCCCGGAGCCGGAAAAGGGAAAAAAAGGATCGGGCCCACTAGAGACATGGACCCGGCCGCCAAGCAGGCCGCCCTGGGCTGACCCTCCCCGGCCGCAGCGAGGGACTGCCTCCCGGCCGACAGGATCGGGCCCCTGGAAGTCTGGGGGTGGGGGGGGGAAATCGCCCCACGCCTCCGAGGAGGGCTGCCCGGGCGGGCCTGGCCCCGGAGCTCGAAAAAAAAAAAAGGATCGGGCCCACTAGAGACATGGACCAGGCCGCCCTGGGCTCACCCTCCCCGGCCGCAGCGAGGGACTGCCTCCCGGCCGACTGGATCGGGCCCCTGGAAGTCTGGAAAAAAGACTGGAACCTGACGCCTCCGAGGAGGGGGCGCCCAGGGAAGGAGGGAGATCCGGGTTGACCTGGTGACCGGACGGGAAAGAGGCCACCGGGCGTCCCCCCCCTTAAAACCTAGGGGTTGACCTGGTGGCCGGAAAGCGAACCGGCCAGCAGGTGAACCCTTTCGATTCCACGGGTTGACCTGGTGCCCGGGAAGCGAACCGGCCAGCAGGTGAACCCGTTCGATTCCACGGGTTGACCTGGTGCCCGGGAGGGGACTCTGAAAATTTTTCAGCCCTTTCGACTCGGGGTTGACCTGGTGGCCGAGAGGGGACTCGCACGGCAGGCAAGCCGCCCTGGGCTCACCCTCCCCGGCCGCAGCGAGGGACTGCCACCCGGCCGACTGGATCGGGCCCCTGGAAGTCTGGAAAAAAGAATGGAACCTGACGCCTCCGAGGAGGGGGCGCCCAGGGAAGGAGGGAGATCCGGGTTGACCTGGTGACCGGACGGGAAAGAGGCCACCTGGCGTCCCCCCCCCTTAAAACCTAGGGGTTGACCTGGTGGCCGGAAAGCGAACCGGCCAGCAGGTGAACCCTTTCGATTCCACGGGTTGACCTGGTGGCCGGAAAGCGAACCGGCCAGCAGGTGAACCCGTTCGATTCCACGGGTTGACCTGGTGCCCGGGAGGGGACTCTGAAAATTTTTCAGCCCTTTCGACTCGGGGTTGACCTGGTGGCCGAGAGGGGACTCGCACGGCAGGCAAGCCGCCCTGGGCTGACCCTCCCCGGCCGCAGCGAGGGACTGCCTCCCGGCCGACAGGATCGGGCCCCTGGAAGTCTGGGGGCGGGGGGAAATCGCCCCACGCCTCCGAGGAGGGCTGCCCGGGCGGGCCTGGCCCCGGAGCTCGAAAAAAAAAAAAAGGATCGGGCCCACTAGAGACATGGACCAGGCCGCCCTGGGCTCACCCTCCCCGGCCGCAGCGAGGGACTGCCTCCCGGCCGACTGGATCGGGCCCCTGGAAGTCTGGGGGGGGGGGGGGAATGGAACCTGACGCCTCCGAGGAGGGGACGCCCAGGGAAGGAGGGAGATCCGGGTTGACCTGGTGACCGGACGGGAAAGAGGCCACCGGGCGTGCCCCCGTTAAAACCCCTAGGGGTTGACCTGGTGGCCGGAAAGCAAACCGGCCAGCAGGTGAACCCTTTCGATTCCACGGGTTGACCTGGTGCCCGGGAAGCGAACCGGCCAGCAGGTGAACCCGTCCGATTCCACGGGTTGACCTGGTGCCCGGGAGGGGACTCTGAAAATTTTTCAGCCCTTTCGACTCGGGGTTGACCTGGTGGCCGAGAGGGGCCTCGCACGGCAGGCAAGCCGCCCTGGGCTCACCCTCCCCGGCCGCAGCGAGGGACTGCCCCTCCCCACCCCCCGGCTGACAGGATCGGGCGCACTGGAAGTCCGGGACAGTATTTTCCCCGACGCCGGGGAGGGCGGGCGGAGGGGCTCTGGCGGCCAGCCCGGGCCCCGGAGCTCGAAAAGGAAAAAAGGACCGGGCCCGCGAGAGACGGGGGCCCTGCCGCAGGGGGGGGGGGCAGTCCGACCGGGGCTCACCGTGCGGCAGGCCCGGGCGTCGGCAGGGGAAAGCGGGCGAGGAGGCGCGGGGCCGGGTGCCTACGGCCATACCGGACCGAACGCCCCCGATCCCGTCCGATCTCGGAAGGTAAACCGTCCCGGGCCTGGCTAGT
>NW_027053802.1:0-21565 GCF_011386835.1 Chrysemys picta bellii | reverse complement strand
ACCGCTGCCCGGCTGGGCGGCCGCTTTTATGGGCCCCTTGATCAGCCAAGCCCCGCCCAATACTCAGGGCTCGGCGTCTCTCACAGCCCCCAGCCCCTACAAACCAACACACAAGACCAACAAGGACAGATGCAAATACAGGTACCTTCTCCTCCAATGAGAACTCCCTCTCAAACTCCCCTGTTAGCCGCCCTCTTTGTTTGCTTCCGCTGCTCGCAGCTGTACCGCTGCCTGGCTGGGCGGCCGCTTTTATGGGCCCCTTGATCAGCCAAGCCCCGCCCAATACTCAGGGCTCGGCGTCCCTCACAGCCCCCAGCCCCTACAAACCAACACACAACACCAACAAGGACAGATGCAAATACAGGTACCTTCTCCTCCAATGAGAACTCCCTCTCAAACTCCCCTGTTAGCCGCCCTCTTTGTTTGCTTCCGCTGCTCGCAGCTGTAACGCTGCCTGGCTGGGCGGCCGCATTTATGGGCCCCTTGATCAGCCAAGCCCCGCCCAATACTCAGGGCTCGGCGTCCCTCACAGCCCCCAGCCCCTACAAACCAACACACAACACCAACAAGGACACATGCAAATACAGGTACCTTCTCCTCCAATGACAACTCCCTCTCAAACTCCCCTGTTAGCCGCCCTGTTTGTTTGCTTCCGCTGCTTGCAGCTGTACCGCTGCCTGGCCGCTTTTATGGGCCCCTTGATCAGCCAAGCCCCGCCCAATACTCAGGGCTCGGCGTCCCTCACAGCCCCCAGCCCCTACAAACCAACACACAACACCAACAAGGACAGATGCAAATACAGATACCTTCTCCTCCAATGAGAACTCCCTCTCAAACTCCCCTGTTAGCCGCCCTGTTTGTTTGCTTCCGCTGCTCGCAGCTGTACCGCTGCCTGGCTGTGCGGCCGCTTTTATGGGCCCCTTGATCAGCCAAGCCCCGCCCAATACTCAGGGCTCGGCGTCCCTCACAGCCCCCAGCCCCTACAAACCAACACACAAGACCAACAAGGACAGATGCAAATACAGGTACCTTCTCCTCCAATGAGAACTCCCTCTCAAACTCCCCTGTTAGCCGCCCTGTTTGTTTGCTTCCGCTGCTCGCAGCTGTACCTCTGCCTGGCCGCTTTTATGGGCCCCTTGATCAGCCAAGCCCCGCCCAATACTCAGGGCTCGGCGTCCCTCACAGCCCCCAGCCCCTACAAACCAACACACAAGACCAACAAGGACAGATGCAAAGACAGGTACCTTCTCCTCCAATGAGAACTCCCTCTCAAACTCCCCTGTTAGCCGCCCTGTTTGTTTGCTTCCGCTGCTCGCAGCTGTACCGCTGCCTGGCTGGGCGGCCGCTTTTATGGGCCCCTTGATCAGCCAAGCCCCGCCCAATACTCAGGGCTCGGCGTCCCTCACAGTCCCCAGCCCCTACAAACCAACACACAACACCAACAAGGACAGATGCAAATACAGATACCTTCTCCTCCAATGAGAACTCCCTCTCAAACTCCCCTGTTAGCCGCCCTGTTTGTTTGCTTCCGCTGCTCGCAGCTGTACCGCTGCCTGGCTGGGTGGCCGCTTTTAATGGGCCCCTTGATCAGCCAAGCCCCGCCCAATACTCAGGGCTCGGCGTCCCTCACAGCCCCCAGCCCCTACAAACCAACACACAAGACCAACAAGGACAGATGCAAATACAGGTACCTTCTCCTCCAATGAGAACTCCCTCTCAAACTCCCCTGTTAGCCGCCCTGTTTGTTTGCTTCCGCTGCTCGCAGCTGTACCGCTGTCTGGCCGCTTTTATGGGCCCCTTGATCAGCCAAGCCCCGCCCAATACTCAGGGCTCGGCGTCCCTCACAGCCCCCAGCCCCTACAAACCAACACACAAGACCAACAAGGACAGATGCAAATACAGGTACCTTCTCCTCCAATGAGAACTCCCTCTCAAACTCCCCTGTTAGCCGCCCTGTTTGTTTGCTTCCGCTGCTCGCAGCTGTACCGCTGCCTGGCTGGGCGGCCGCTTTTATGGGCCCCTTGATCAGCCAAGCCCCGCCCAATACTCAGGGCTCGGCGTCCCTCACAGCCCCCAGCCCCAACAAACCAACACACAAGACCAACAAGGACAGATGCAAATACAGGTACCTTCTCCTCCAATGAGAACTCCCTCTCAAACTCCCCTGTTAGCCGCCCTGTTTGTTTGCTTCCGCTGCTCGCAGCTGTACCGCTGCCTGGCCGCTTTTATGGGCCCCTTGATCAGCCAAGCCCCGCCCAATACTCAGGGCTCGGCGTCCCTCACAGCCCCTACAAACCAACACACAAGACCAACAAGGACAGATGCAAATACAGGTACCTTCTCCTCCAATGAGAACTCCCTCTCAAACTCCCCTGTTAGCAGCCCTGTTTGTTTGCTTCCGCTGCTCGCAGCTGTACCACTGCCTGGCCGCTTTTATGGGCCCCTTGATCAGCCAAGCCCCGCCCAATACTCAGGGCTCGGAGTCCCTCACAGCCCCCAGCCCCTACAAACCAACACACAAGACCAACAAGCACAGATGCAAATACAGGTACCTTCTCCTCCAATGAGAACTCCCTCTCAAACTCCCCTGTTAGCCGCCCTGTTTGTTTGCTTCCGCTGCTCGCAGCTGTACCGCTGCCTGGCCGCTTTTATGGGCCCCTTGATCAGCCAAGCCCCGCCCAATACTCAGGGCTCGGCGTCCCTCACAGCCCCCAGCCCCTACAAACCAACACACAAGACCAACAAGGACAGATGCAAATACAGGTACCTTCTCCTCCAATGAGAACTTCCTCTCAAACTCCCCTGTTAGCCGCCCTGTTTGTTTGCTTCCGCTGCTCGCAGCTGTACCGCTGCCTGGCCGCTTTTATGGGCCCCTTGATCAGCCAAGCCCCGCCCAATACTCAGGGCTCGGCGTCCCTCACAGCCCCCAGCCCCTACAAACCAACACACAAGACCAACAAGGACAGATGCAAATACAGGTACCTTCTCCTCCAATGAGAACTCCCTCTCAAACTCCCCTGTTAGCCGCCCTGTTTGTTTGCTTCCGCTGCTCGCAGCTGTACCGCTGCCTGGCCGCTTTTATGGGCCCCTTGATCAGCCAAGCCCCGCCCAATACTCAGGGCTCGGCGTCCCTCACAGCCCCCAGCCCCTACAAACCAACACACAAGACCAACAAGGACAGATGCAAATACAGGTACCTTCTCCTCCAATGAGAACTCCCTCTCAAACTCCCCTGTTAGCCGCCCTTTTTGTTTGCTTCCGCTGCTGGCAGCTGTACCGCTGCCTGGCCGCTTTTATGGGCCCCTTGATCAGCCAAGCCCCGCCCAATACTCAGGGCTCGGCGTCCCTCACAGCCCCTACAAACCAACACACAACACCAACAAGGACACATGCAAATACAGGTACCTTCTCCTCCAATGACAACTCCCTCTCAAACTCCCCTGTTAGCCGCCCTGTTTGTTTGCTTCCGCTGCTCGCAGCTGTACCGCTGCCTGGCCGCTTTTATGGGCCCCTTGATCAGCCAAGCCCCGCCCAATACTCAGGGCTCGGCGTCCCTCACAGCCCCCAGCCCCTACAAACCAACACACAAGACCAACAAGCACAGATGCAAATACAGGTACCTTCTCCTCCAATGAGAACTCCCTCTCAAACTCCCCTGTTAGCCGCCCTGTTTGTTTGCTTCCGCTGCTCGCAGCTGTACCTCTGCCTGGCCGCTTTTATGGGCCCCTTGATCAGCCAAGCCCCGCCCAAAACTCAGGGCTCGGCGTCCCTCACAGCCCCCAGCCCCTACAAACCAACACACAAGACCAACAAGGACAGATGCAAATACAGGTACCTTCTCCTCCAATGAGAACTCCCTCTCAAACTCCCCTGTTAGCCGCCCTGTTTGTTTGCTTCCGCTGCTCGCAGCTGTACCGCTGCCTGGCCGCTTTTATGGGCCCCTTGATCAGCCAAGCCCCGCCCAATACTCAGGGCTCGGCGTCCCTCACAGCCCCCAGCCCCTACAAACCAACACACAAGACCAACAAGGACAGATGCAAATACAGGTACCTTCTCCTCCAATGAGAACTCCCTCTCAAACTCCCCTGTTAGCCGCCCTGTTTGTTTGCTTCCGCTGCTCGCAGCTGTACCGCTGCCTGGCCGCTTTTATGGGCCCCTTGATCAGCCAAGCCCCGCCCAATACTCAGGGCTCGGCGTCCCTCACAGCCCCTACAAACCAACACACAAGACCAACAAGGACAGATGCAAATACAGGTACCTTCTCCTCCAATGAGAACTCGCTCTCAAACTCCCCTGTTAGCCGCCCTGTTTGTTTGCTTCCGCTGCTCGCAGCTGTACCGCTGCCTGGCCGCTTTTATGGGCCCCTTGATCAGCCAAGCCCCGCCCAATACTCAGGGCTCGGCGTCCCTCACAGCCCCCAGCCCCTAGAAACCAACACACAAGACCAACAAGCACAGATGCAAATACAGGTACCTTCTCCTCCAATGAGAACTCCCTCTCAAACTCCCCTGTTAGCCGCCCTGTTTGTTTGCTTCCGCTGCTCGCAGCTCTACCGCTGCCTGGCCGCTTTTATGGGCCCCTTGATCAGCCAAGCCCCGCCCAATACTCAGGGCTCGGTGTCCCTCACAGCCCCCAGCCCCTACAAACCAACACACAAGACCAACAAGGACAGATGCAAATACAGGTACCTTCTCCTCCAATGAGAACTCCCTCTCAAACTCCCCTGTTAGCCGCCCTGTTTGTTTGCTTCCGCTGCTCGCAGCTGTACCGCTGCCTGGCTGGGCGGCCGCTTTTATGGGCCCCTTAATCAGCCAAGCCCCGCCCAATACTCAGGGCTCGGCGTCCCTCACAGCCCCCAGCCCCTACAAACCAACACACAAGATCAACAAGGACAGATGCAAATACAGGTACCTTCTCCTCCAATGAGAACTCCCTCTCAAACTCCCCTGTTAGCCGCCCTGTTTGTTTGCTTCCGCTGCTCGCAGCTGTACCGCTGCCTGGCTGGGCGGCCGCTTTTATGGGCCCCTTGATCAGCCAAGCCCCGCCCAATACTCAGGGCTCGGCGTCCCTCACAGCCCCCAGCCCCTACAAACCAACACACAAGACCAACAAGGACAGATGCAAATACAGGTACCTTCTCCTCCAATGAGAACTCCCTCTCAAACTCCCCTGTTAGCCGCCCTGTTTGTTTGCTTCCGCTGCTCGCAGCTGTACCGCTGCCTGGCCACTTTTATGGGCCCCTTGATCAGCCAAGCCCCGCCCAATACTCAGGGCTCGGCGTCCCTCACAGCCCCCAGCCCCTGCTGGCCCCTACAAACCAACACACAACACCAACAAGGACAGATGCAAATACAGGTACCTTCTCCTCCAATGAGAACTCCCTCTCAAACTCCCCTGTTAGCCGCCCTGTTTGTTTGCTTCCGCTGCCCGGCTGGGCGGCCGCTTTTATGGGCCCCTTGATCAGCCAAGCCCCGCCCAATACTCAGGGCTCGGCGTCCCTCACAGGCCCCAGCCCCTGCCGGCCCCTACAAACCAACACACAAGACCAACAAGGACAGATGCAAATACGGGTACCTTCTCCTCCAATGAGAACTCCCTCTCAAACTCCCCCGTTAGCCGCCCTGTTTGTTTGCTTCCGCTGCTCGCAGCTGTACCGCTGCCCGGCTGGGCGGCCGCTTTTATGGGCCCCTTGATCAGCCAAGCCCCGCCCAATACTCAGGGCTCGGCGTCCCTCACAGCCCCCAGCCCCTGCCGGCCCCTACAAACCAACACACAAGACCAACAAGGACAGATGCAAAAACAGGTACCTTCTCCTCCAATGAGAACTCCCTCTCAAACTCCCCCGTTAGCCGCCCTGTTTGTTTGCTTCCGCTGCTCGCAGCTGTACCGCTGCCCGGCTGGGCGGCCGCTTTTATGGGCCCCTTGATCAGCCAAGCCCCGCCCAATACTCAGGGCTCGGCGTCCCTCACAGCCCCCAGCCCCTGCCAGCCCCTACAAACCAACACACAAGACCAACAAGGACAGATGCAAATACAGGTACCTTCTCCTCCAATGAGAACTCCCTCTCAAACTCCCCCGTTAGCCGCCCTGTTTGTTTGCTTCCGCTGCTCGCAGCTGTACCGCTGCCCGGCTGGGCGGCCGCTTTTATGGGCCCCTTGATCAGCCAAGCCCCGCCCAATACTCAGGGCTCGGCGTCCCTCACAGCCCCCAGCCCCTGCCGGCCCCTACAAACCAACACACAAGACCAACAAGGACAGATGCAAATACGGGTATCTTCTCCTCCAATGAGAACTCCCTCTCAAACTCCCCCGTTAGCCGCCCTGTTTGTTTGCTTCCGCTGCTCGCAGCTGTACCGCTCCCCGGCTGGGCGGCCGCTTTTATGGGCCCCTTGATCAGCCAAGCCCCGCCCAATACTCAGGGCTCGGCGTCCCTCACAGCCCCCAGCCTCTGCCGGCCCCTACAAACCAACACACAAGACCAACAAGGACAGATGCAAATACAGGTACCTTCTCCTCCAATGTGAACTCCCTCTCAAACTCCCCCGTTAGCCGCCCTGTTTGTTTGCTTCCGCTGCTCGCAGCTGTACCGCTGCCCGGCTGGGCGCCCGCTTTTATGGGCCCCTTGATCAGCCAAGCCCCGCCCAATACTCAGGGCTCGGCGTCCCTCACAGCCCCCAGCCCCTGCCGGCCCCTACAAACCAACACACAAGACCAACAAGGACAGATGCAAATACAGGTACCTTCTCCTCCAATGAGAACTCCCTCTCAAACTCCCCTGTTAGCCACCCTGTTTGTTTGCTTCCGCTGCTCGCAGCTGTACCGCTGCCCGCCCGCTTTTATGGGCCCCTTGATCAGCCAAGCCCCGCCCAATACTCAGGGCTCGGCGTCCCTCACAGCCCCCAGCCCCTACAAACCAACACACAAGACCAACAAGGACAGATGCAAATACAGGTACCTTCTCCTCCAATGAGAACTCCCTCTCAAACTCCCCTGTTAGCCGCCCTGTTTGTTTGCTTCCGCTGCTCGCAGCTGTACCGCTGCCCGGCCGCTTTTATGGGCCCCTTGATCAGCCAAGCCCCGCCCAATACTCAGGGCTCGGCGTCCCTCACACCCCCCAGCCCCTACAAACCAACACACAAGACCAACAAGGACAGATGCAAATACAGGTACCTTCTCCTCCAATGAGAACTCCCTCTCAAACTCCCCTGTTAGCCGCCCTGTTTGTTTGCTTCCGCTGCTCGCAGCTGTACCGCTGCCCGGCTGGGCGGCCGCTTTTATGGGCCCCTTGATCAGCCAAGCCCCGCCCAATACTCAGGGCTCGGCGTCCCTCACAGCCCCCAGCCCCTACAAACCAACACACAAGACCAACAAGGACAGATGCAAATACAGGTACCTTCTCCTCCAATGAGAACTCCCTCTCAAACTCCCCTGTTAGCTGCCCTGTTTGTTTGCTTCCGCTGCTCGCAGCTGTACCGCTGCCTGGCTGGGCGGCCGCTTTTATGGGCCCCTTGATCAGCCAAGCCCCGCCCAATACTCAGGGCTCGGCGTCCCTCACAGCCCCCAGCCCCTACAAACCAACACACAAGACCAACAAGGACAGATGCAAATGAAGGTACTTTCTCCTCCAATGAGAACTCCCTCTCAAACTCCCCTGTTAGCCGCCCTGTTTGTTTGCTTCCGCTGCTCGCAGCTGTACCGCTGCCTGGCTGGGCGGCCGCTTTTATGGGCCCCTTGATCAGCCAAGCCCCGCCCAATACTCAGGGCTCGGCGTCCCTCACAGCCCCCAGCCCCTACAAACCAACACACAAGACCAACAAGGACAGATGCAAATACAGGTACCTTCTCCTCCAATGAGAACTCCCTCTCAAACTCCCCTGTTAGCCGCCCTGTTTGTTTGCTTCCGCTGCTCGCAGCTGTACCGCTGCCTGGCTGGGCGGCCGCTTTTATGGGCCCCTTGATCAGCCAAGCCCCGCCCAATACTCAGGGCTCGGCGTCCTTCACAGCCCCCAACCCCTACAAACCAACACACAAGACCAACAAGGACAGATGCAAATACAGGTACCTTCTCCTCCAATGAGAACTCCCTCTCAAACTCCCCTGTTAGCCGCCCTGTTTGTTTGCTTCCGCTGCTCGCAGCTGTACCGCTGCCTGGCTGGGCGGCCGCTTTTATGGGCCCCTTGATCAGCCAAGCCCCGCCCAATACTCAGGGCTCGGCGTCCCTCACAGCCCCCAGCCCCTACAAACCAACACACAAGACCAACAAGGACAGATGCAAATACAGGTACCTTCTCCTCCAATGAGAACTCCCTCTCAAACTCCCCTGTTAGCCGCCCTGTTTGTTTGCTTCCGCTGCTCGCAGCTGTACCGCTGCCTGGCTGGGCGGCCGCTTTTATGGGCCCCTTGATCAGCCAAGCCCCGCCCAATACTCAGGGCTCGGCGTCCCTCACAGCCCCCAGCCCCTACAAACCAACACACAAGACCAACAAGGACAGATGCAAATACAGGTACCTTCTCCTCCAATGAGAACTCCCTCTCAAACTCCCCTGTTAGCCGCCCTGTTTGTTTGCTTCCGCTGCTCGCAGCTGTACCGCTGCCTGGCTGGGCGGCCGCTTTTATGGGCCCCTTGATCAGCCAAGCCCCGCCCAATACTCAAGGCTCGGCGTCCCTCACAGCCCCCAGCCCCTACAAACCAACACACAAGACCAACAAGGACACATGCAAATACAGGTACCTTCTCCTCCAATGAGAACTCCCTCTCAAACTCCCCTGTTAGCCGCCCTGTTTGTTTGCTTCTGCTGCTCGCAGCTGTACCGCTGCCTGGCTGGGCGGCCGCTTTTATGGGCCCCTTGATCAGCCAAGCCCCGCCCAATACTCAGGGCTCGGCGTCCCTCACAGCCTCCAGCCCCTACAAACCAACACACAAGACCAACAAGGACAGATGCAAATACAGGTACTTTCTCCTCCAATGAGAACTCCCTCTCAAACTCCCCTGTTAGCCGCCCTGTTTGTTTGCTTCCGCTGCTCGCAGCTGTACCGCTGCCTGGCTGGGCGGCCGCTTTTATGGGCCCCTTGATCAGCCAAGCCCCGCCCAATACTCAGGGCTCGGCGTCCCTCACAGCCCCCAGCCCCTACAAACCAACACACAAGACCAACAAGGACAGATGCAAATACAGGTACCTTCTCCTCCAATGAGAACTCCCTCTCAAGCTCCCCTGTTAGCCGCCCTGTTTGTTTGCTTCCGCTGCTCGCAGCTGTACCGCTGCCTGGCTGGGCGGCCGCTTTTATGGGCCCCTTGATCAGCCAAGCCCCGCCCAATACTCAGGGCTCGGCGTCCCTCACAGCCCCCAGCCCCTACAAACCAACACACAAGACCAACAAGGACAGATGCAAATACAGGTACCTTCTCCTCCAATGAGAACTCCCTCTCAAACTCCCCTGTTAGCCGCCCTGTTTGTTTGCTTCCGCTGCTCGCAGCTGTACCGCTGCCTGGCTGGGCGGCCGCTTTTATGGGCCCCTTGATCAGCCAAGCCCCGCCCAATACTCAGGGCTCGGCGTCCCTCACAGCCCCCAGCCCCTGCCGGCCCCTACAAACCAACACACAAGACCAACAAGGACAGATGCAAATACAGGTACCTTCTCCTCCAATGAGAACTCCCTCTCAAACTCCCCTGTTAGCCGCCCTGTTTGTTTGCTTCCGCTGCTCGCAGCTGTACCGCTGCCCGGCTGGGCGGCCGCTTTTATGGGCCCCTTGATCAGCCAAGCCCCGCCCAATACTCAGGGCTCGGCGTCCCTCACAGCCCCCAGCCCCTGCCGGCCCCTACAAACCAACACACAAGACCAACAAGGACAGATGCAAATACAGGTACCTTCTCCTCCAATGAGAACTCCCTCTCAAACTCCCCTGTTAGCCGCCCTGTTTCTTTGCTTCCGCTGCCCGGCTGGGCGGCCGCTTTTATGGGCCCCTTGATCAGCCAAGCCCCGCCCAATACTCAGGGCTCGGCGTCCCTCACAGCCCCTACAAACCAACACACAACACCAACAAGGACACATGCAAATACAGGTACCTTCTCCTCCAATGACAACTCCCTCTCAAACTCCCCTGTTAGCCGCCCTGTTTGTTTGCTTCCGCTGCTCGCAGCTGTACCTCTGCCTGGCCGCTTTTATGGGCCCCTTGATCAGCCAAGCCCCGCCCAAAACTCAGGGCTCGGCGTCCCTCACAGCCCCCAGCCCCTACAAACCAACACACAAGACCAACAAGGACAGATGCAAATACAGGTACCTTCTCCTCCAATGAGAACTCCCTCTCAAACTCCCCTGTTAGCCGCCCTGTTTGTTTGCTTCCGCTGCTCGCAGCTGTACCGCTGCCTGGCCGCTTTTATGGGCCCCTTGATCAGCCAAGCCCCGCCCAATACTCAGGGCTCGGCGTCCCTCACAGCCCCCAGCCCCTACAAACCAACACACAAGACCAACAAGGACAGATGCAAATACAGGTACCTTCTCCTCCAATGAGAACTCCCTCTCAAACTCCCCTGTTAGCCGCCCTGTTTGTTTGCTTCCGCTGCTCGCAGCTGTACCGCTGCCTGGCCGCTTTTATGGGCCCCTTGATCAGCCAAGCCCCGCCCAATACTCAGGGCTCGGCGTCCCTCACAGCCCCTACAAACCAACACACAAGACCAACAAGGACAGATGCAAATACAGGTACCTTCTCCTCCAATGAGAACTCGCTCTCAAACTCCCCTGTTAGCCGCCCTGTTTGTTTGCTTCCGCTGCTCGCAGCTGTACCGCTGCCTGGCCGCTTTTATGGGCCCCTTGATCAGCCAAGCCCCGCCCAATACTCAGGGCTCGGCGTCCCTCACAGCCCCCAGCCCCTAGAAACCAACACACAAGACCAACAAGCACAGATGCAAATACAGGTACCTTCTCCTCCAATGAGAACTCCCTCTCAAACTCCCCTGTTAGCCGCCCTGTTTGTTTGCTTCCGCTGCTCGCAGCTGTACCGCTGCCTGGCCGCTTTTATGGGCCCCTTGATCAGCCAAGCCCCGCCCAATACTCAGGGCTCGGTGTCCCTCACAGCCCCCAGCCCCTACAAACCAACACACAAGACCAACAAGGACAGATGCAAATACAGGTACCTTCTCCTCCAATGAGAACTCCCTCTCAAACTCCCCTGTTAGCCGCCCTGTTTGTTTGCTTCCGCTGCTCGCAGCTGTACCGCTGCCTGGCTGGGCGGCCGCTTTTATGGGCCCCTTAATCAGCCAAGCCCCGCCCAATACTCAGGGCTCGGCGTCCCTCACAGCCCCCAGCCCCTACAAACCAACACACAAGATCAACAAGGACAGATGCAAATACAGGTACCTTCTCCTCCAATGAGAACTCCCTCTCAAACTCCCCTGTTAGCCGCCCTGTTTGTTTGCTTCCGCTGCTCGCAGCTGTACCGCTGCCTGGCTGGGCGGCCGCTTTTATGGGCCCCTTGATCAGCCAAGCCCCGCCCAATACTCAGGGCTCGGCGTCCCTCACAGCCCCCAGCCCCTACAAACCAACACACAAGACCAACAAGGACAGATGCAAATACAGGTACCTTCTCCTCCAATGAGAACTCCCTCTCAAACTCCCCTGTTAGCCGCCCTGTTTGTTTGCTTCCGCTGCTCGCAGCTGTACCGCTGCCTGGCCACTTTTATGGGCCCCTTGATCAGCCAAGCCCCGCCCAATACTCAGGGCTCGGCGTCCCTCACAGCCCCCAGCCCCTGCTGGCCCCTACAAACCAACACACAACACCAACAAGGACAGATGCAAATACAGGTACCTTCTCCTCCAATGAGAACTCCCTCTCAAACTCCCCTGTTAGCCGCCCTGTTTGTTTGCTTCCGCTGCCCGGCTGGGCGGCCGCTTTTATGGGCCCCTTGATCAGCCAAGCCCCGCCCAATACTCAGGGCTCGGCGTCCCTCACAGCCCCCAGCCCCTGCCGGCCCCTACAAACCAACACACAAGACCAACAAGGACAGATGCAAATACGGGTACCTTCTCCTCCAATGAGAACTCCCTCTCAAACTCCCCCGTTAGCCGCCCTGTTTGTTTGCTTCCGCTGCTCGCAGCTGTACCGCTGCCCGGCTGGGCGGCCGCTTTTATGGGCCCCTTGATCAGCCAAGCCCCGCCCAATACTCAGGGCTCGGCGTCCCTCACAGCCCCCAGCCCCTGCCGGCCCCTACAAACCAACACACAAGACCAACAAGGACAGATGCAAAAACAGGTACCTTCTCCTCCAATGAGAACTCCCTCTCAAACTCCCCCGTTAGCCGCCCTGTTTGTTTGCTTCCGCTGCTCGCAGCTGTACCGCTGCCCGGCTGGGCGGCCGCTTTTATGGGCCCCTTGATCAGCCAAGCCCCGCCCAATACTCAGGGCTCGGCGTCCCTCACAGCCCCCAGCCCCTGCCAGCCCCTACAAACCAACACACAAGACCAACAAGGACAGATGCAAATACAGGTACCTTCTCCTCCAATGAGAACTCCCTCTCAAACTCCCCCGTTAGCCGCCCTGTTTGTTTGCTTCCGCTGCTCGCAGCTGTACCGCTGCCCGGCTGGGCGGCCGCTTTTATGGGCCCCTTGATCAGCCAAGCCCCGCCCAATACTCAGGGCTCGGCGTCCCTCACAGCCCCCAGCCCCTGCCGGCCCCTACAAACCAACACACAAGACCAACAAGGACAGATGCAAATACGGGTACCTTCTCCTCCAATGAGAACTCCCTCTCAAACTCCCCCGTTAGCCGCCCTGTTTGTTTGCTTCCGCTGCTCGCAGCTGTACCGCTCCCCGGCTGGGCGGCCGCTTTTATGGGCCCCTTGATCAGCCAAGCCCCGCCCAATACTCAGGGCTCCGCGTCCCTCACAGCCCCCAGCCTCTGCCGGCCCCTACAACCAACACACAAGACCAACAAGGACAGATGCAAATACAGGTACCTTCTCCTCCAATGTGAACTCCCTCTCAAACTCCCCCGTTAGCCGCCCTGTTTGTTTGCTTCCGCTGCTCGCAGCTGTACCGCTGCCCGGCTGGGCGCCCGCTTTTATGGGCCCCTTGATCAGCCAAGCCCCGCCCAATACTCAGGGCTCGGCGTCCCTCACAGCCCCCAGCCCCTGCCGGCCCCTACAAACCAACACACAAGACCAACAAGGACAGATGCAAATACAGGTACCTTCTCCTCCAATGAGAACTCCCTCTCAAACTCCCCTGTTAGCCACCCTGTTTGTTTGCTTCCGCTGCTCGCAGCTGTACCGCTGCCCGGCCGCTTTTATGGGCCCCTTGATCAGCCAAGCCCCGCCCAATACTCAGGGCTCGGCGTCCCTCACAGCCCCCAGCCCCTGCCGGCCCCTACAAACCAACACACAAGACCAACAAGGACAGATGCAAATACAGGTACCTTCTCCTCCAATGAGAACTCCCTCTCAAACTCCCCTGTTAGCCGCCCTGTTTGTTTGCTTCCGCTGCTCGCAGCTGTACCGCTGCCCGGCCGCTTTTATGGGCCCCTTGATCAGCCAAGCCCCGCCCAATACTCAGGGCTCGGCGTCCCTCACAGCCCCCAGCCCCTACAAACCAACACACAAGACCAACAAGGACAGATGCAAATACAGGTACCTTCTCCTCCAATGAGAACTCCCTCTCAAACTCCCCTGTTAGCCGCCCTGTTTGTTTGCTTCCGCTGCTCGCAGCTGTACCGCTGCCCGGCCGCTTTTATGGGCCCCTTGATCAGCCAAGCCCCGCCCAATACTCAGGGCTCGGCGTCCCTCACACCCCCCAGCCCCTACAAACCAACACACAAGACCAACAAGGACAGATGCAAATACAGGTACCTTCTCCTCCAATGAGAACTCCCTCTCAAACTCCCCTGTTAGCCGCCCTGTTTGTTTGCTTCCGCTGCTCGCAGCTGTACCGCTGCCCGGCTGGGCGGCCGCTTTTATGGGCCCCTTGATCAGCCAAGCCCCGCCCAATACTCAGGGCTCGGCGTCCCTCACAGCCCCCAGCCCCTACAAACCAACACACAAGACCAACAAGGACAGATGCAAATACAGGTACCTTCTCCTCCAATGAGAACTCCCTCTCAAACTCCCCTGTTAGCTGCCCTGTTTGTTTGCTTCCGCTGCTCGCAGCTGTACCGCTGCCTGGCTGGGCGGCCGCTTTTATGGGCCCCTTGATCAGCCAAGCCCCGCCCAATACTCAGGGCTCGGCGTCCCTCACAGCCCCCAGCCCCTACAAACCAACACACAAGACCAACAAGGACAGATGCAAATGAAGGTACTTTCTCCTCCAATGAGAACTCCCTCTCAAACTCCCCTGTTAGCCGCCCTGTTTGTTTGCTTCCGCTGCTCGCAGCTGTACCGCTGCCTGGCTGGGCGGCCGCTTTTATGGGCCCCTTGATCAGCCAAGCCCCGCCCAATACTCAGGGCTCGGCGTCCCTCACAGCCCCCAGCCCCTACAAACCAACACACAAGACCAACAAGGACAGATGCAAATACAGGTACCTTCTCCTCCAATGAGAACTCCCTCTCAAACTCCCCTGTTAGCCGCCCTGTTTGTTTGCTTCCGCTGCTCGCAGCTGTACCGCTGCCTGGCTGGGCGGCCGCTTTTATGGGCCCCTTGATCAGCCAAGCCCCGCCCAATACTCAGGGCTCGGCGTCCTTCACAGCCCCCAACCCCTACAAACCAACACACAAGACCAACAAGGACAGATGCAAATACAGGTACCTTCTCCTCCAATGAGAACTCCCTCTCAAACTCCCCTGTTAGCCGCCCTGTTTGTTTGCTTCCGCTGCTCGCAGCTGTACCGCTGCCTGGCTGGGCGGCCGCTTTTATGGGCCCCTTGATCAGCCAAGCCCCGCCCAATACTCAGGGCTCGGCGTCCCTCACAGCCCCCAGCCCCTACAAACCAACACACAAGACCAACAAGGACAGATGCAAATACAGGTACCTTCTCCTCCAATGAGAACTCCCTCTCAAACTCCCCTGTTAGCCGCCCTGTTTGTTTGCTTCCGCTGCTCGCAGCTGTACCGCTGCCTGGCTGGGCGGCCGCTTTTATGGGCCCCTTGATCAGCCAAGCCCCGCCCAATACTCAGGGCTCGGCGTCCCTCACAGCCCCCAGCCCCTACAAACCAACACACAAGACCAACAAGGACAGATGCAAATACAGGTACCTTCTCCTCCAATGAGAACTCCCTCTCAAACTCCCCTGTTAGCCGCCCTGTTTGTTTGCTTCCGCTGCTCGCAGCTGTACCGCTGCCTGGCTGGGCGGCGGCTTTTATGGGCCCCTTGATCAGCCAAGCCCCGCCCAATACTCAAGGCTCGGCGTCCCTCACAGCCCCCAGCCCCTACAAACCAACACACAAGACCAACAAGGACACATGCAAATACAGGTACCTTCTCCTCCAATGAGAACTCCCTCTCAAACTCCCCTGTTAGCCGCCCTGTTTGTTTGCTTCTGCTGCTCGCAGCTGTACCGCTGCCTGGCTGGGCGGCCGCTTTTATGGGCCCCTTGATCAGCCAAGCCCCGCCCAATACTCAGGGCTCGGCGTCCCTCACAGCCCCCAGCCCCTACAAACCAACACACAAGACCAACAAGGACAGATGCAAATACAGGTACTTTCTCCTCCAATGAGAACTCCCTCTCAAACTCCCCTGTTAGCCGCCCTGTTTGTTTGCTTCCGCTGCTCGCAGCTGTACCGCTGCCTGGCTGGGCGGCCGCTTTTATGGGCCCCTTGATCAGCCAAGCCCCGCCCAATACTCAGGGCTCGGCGTCCCTCACAGCCCCCAGCCCCTACAAACCAACACACAAGACCAACAAGGACAGATGCAAATACAGGTACCTTCTCCTCCAATGAGAACTCCCTCTCAAGCTCCCCTGTTAGCCGCCCTGTTTGTTTGCTTCCGCTGCTCGCAGCTGTACCGCTGCCTGGCTGGGCGGCCGCTTTTATGGGCCCCTTGATCAGCCAAGCCCCGCCCAATACTCAGGGCTCGGCGTCCCTCACAGCCCCCAGCCCCTGCCGGCCCCTACAAACCAACACACAAGACCAACAAGGACAGATGCAAATACAGGTACCTTCTCCTCCAATGAGAACTCCCTCTCAAACTCCCCTGTTAGCCGCCCTGTTTGTTTGCTTCCGCTGCTCGCAGCTGTACCGCTGCCCGGCTGGGCGGCCGCTTTTATGGGCCCCTTGATCAGCCAAGCCCCGCCCAATACTCAGGGCTCGGCGTCCCTCACAGCCCCCAGCCCCTGCCGGCCCCTACAAACCAACACACAAGACCAACAAGGACAGATGCAAATACAGGTACCTTCTCCTCCAATGAGAACTCCCTCTCAAACTCCCCTGTTAGCCGCCCTGTTTCTTTGCTTCCGCTGCCCGGCTGGGCGGCCGCTTTTATGGGCCCCTTGATCAGCCAAGCCCCGCCCAATACTCAGGGCTCGGCGTCCCTCACAGCCCCCAGCCCCAGCCGGCCCCTACAAACCAACACACAAGACCAACAAGGACAGATGCAAATACAGGTACCTTCTCCTCCAATGAGAACTCCCTCTCAAACTCCCCTGTTAGCCGCCCTGTTTCTTTGCTTCCGCTGCCCGGCTGGGCGGCCGCTTTTATGGGCCCCTTGATCAGCCAAGCCCCGCCCAATACTCAGGGCTCGGCGTCCCTCACAGCCCCCAGCCCCTGCCGGCCCCTACAAACCAACACACAAGACCAACAAGGACAGATGCAAATATAGGTACCTTCTCCTCCAATGAGAACTCCCTCTCAAACTCCCCTGTTAGCCGCCCTGTTTCTTTGCTTCCGCTGCCCGGCTGGGCGGCCGCTTTTATGGGCCCCTTGATCAGCCAAGCCCCGCCAATACTCAGGGCTCGGCGTCCCTCAAAGCCCCCAGCCCCTGCCGGCCCCTACAAACCAACACACAAGACCAACAAGGACAGATGCAAATACAGGTACCTTCTCCTCCAATGAGAACTCCCTCTCAAACTCCCCTGTTAGCCGCCCTGTTTCTTTGCTTCCGCTGCCCGGCTGGGCGGCCGTTTTTATGGGCCCCTTGATCAGCCAAGCCCCGCCCAATACTCAGGGCTCGGCGTCCCTCACAGCCCCCAGCCCCTGCCGGCCCCTACAAACCAACACACAAGACCAAAAAGGACAGATGCAAATACAGGTACCTTCTCCTCCAATGAGAACTCCCTCTCAAACTCCCCTGTTAGCCGCCCTCTTTGTTTGCTTCCGCTGCCCGGCTGGGCGGCCGCTTTTATGGGCCCCTTGATCAGCCAAGCCCCGCCCAATACTCAGGGCTCGGCGTCCCTCACAGCCCCCAGCCCCTGCCGGCCCCTACAAACCAACACACAAGACCAACAAGGACAGATGCAAATACAGGTACCTTCTCCTCCAATGAGAACTCCCTCTCAAACTCCCCTGTTAGCCGCCCTGTTTGTTTGCTTCCGCTGCTCGCAGCTGTACCGCTGCCCGGCCGCTTTTATAGGCCCCTTGATCAGCCAAGCCCCGCCCAATACTCAGGGCTCGGCGTCCCTCACAGCCCCCAGCCCCTGCCGGCCCCTACAAACCAACACACAAGACCAACAAGGACAGATGCAAATACAGGTATCTTCTCCTCCAATGAGAACTCCCTCTCAAACTCCCCTGTTAGCCGCCCTGTTTGTTTGCTTCCGCTGCTCGCAGCTGTACCGCTGCCCGCCCGCTTTTATGGGCCCCTTGATCAGCCAAGCCCCGCCCAATACTCAGGGCTCGGCGTCCCTCACAGCCCCCAGCCCCTGCCGGCCCCTACAAACCAACACACAAGACCAACAAGGACAGATGCAAATACAGGTACCTTCTCCTCCAATGAGAACTCCCTCTCAAACTCCCCTGTTAGCCGCCCTGTTTGTTTGCTTCCGCTGCTCGCAGCTGTACCGCTGCCCGGCTGGGCGGCCGCTTTTATGGGCCCCTTGATCAGCCAAGCCCCGCCCAATACTCAGGGCTCGGCGTCCCTCACAGCCCCCAGCCCCTGCCGGCCCCTACAAACCAACACACAAGACCAACAAGGACAGATGCAAATACAGGTACCTTCTCCTCCAATGAGAACTCCCTCTCAAACTCCCCTGTTAGCCGCCCTGTTTGTTTGCTTCCGCTGCTCGCAGCTGTACCGCTGCCCGGCTGGGCGGCCGCTTTTATGGGCCCCTTGATCAGCCAAGCCCCGCCCAATACTCAGGGCTCGGCGTCCCTCACAGCCCCCAGCCCCTGCCGGCCCCTACAAACCAACACACAAGACCAACAAGGACAGATGCAAATACAGGTACCTTCTCCTCCAATGAGAACTCCCTCTCAAACTCCCCTGTTAGCCGCCCTGTTTCTTTGCTTCCGCTGCCCGGCTGGGCGGCCGCTTTTATGGGCCCCTTGATCAGCCAAGCCCCGCCCAATACTCAGGGCTCGGCGTCCCTCACAGCCCCCAGCCCCAGCCGGCCCCTACAAACCAACACACAAGACCAACAAGGACAGATGCAAATACAGGTACCTTCTCCTCCAATGAGAACTCCCTCTCAAACTCCCCTGTTAGCCGCCCTGTTTCTTTGCTTCCGCTGCCCGGCTGGGCGGCCGCTTTTATGGGCCCCTTGATCAGCCAAGCCCCGCCCAATACTCAGGGCTCGGCGTCCCTCACAGCCCCCAGCCCCTGCCGGCCCCTACAAACCAACACACAAGACCAACAAGGACAGATGCAAATATAGGTACCTTCTCCTCCAATGAGAACTCCCTCTCAAACTCCCCTGTTAGCCGCCCTGTTTCTTTGCTTCCGCTGCCCGGCTGGGCGGCCGCTTTTATGGGCCCCTTGATCAGCCAAGCCCCGCCAATACTCAGGGCTCGGCGTCCCTCAAAGCCCCCAGCCCCTGCCGGCCCCTACAAACCAACACACAAGACCAACAAGGACAGATGCAAATACAGGTACCTTCTCCTCCAATGAGAACTCCCTCTCAAACTCCCCTGTTAGCCGCCCTGTTTCTTTGCTTCCGCTGCCCGGCTGGGCGGCCGTTTTTATGGGCCCCTTGATCAGCCAAGCCCCGCCCAATACTCAGGGCTCGGCGTCCCTCACAGCCCCCAGCCCCTGCCGGCCCCTACAAACCAACACACAAGACCAACAAGGACAGATGCAAATACAGGTACCTTCTCCTCCAATGAGAACTCCCTCTCAAACTCCCCTGTTAGCCGCCCTGTTTGTTTGCTTCCGCTGCTCGCAGCTGTACCGCTGCCCGGCCGCTTTTATGGGCCCCTTGATCAGCCAAGCCCCGCCCAATACTCAGGGCTCGGCGTCCCTCACAGCCCCCAGCCCCTGCCGGCCCCTACAAACCAACACACAAGACCAACAAGGACAGATGCAAATACAGGTATCTTCTCCTCCAATGAGAACTCCCTCTCAAACTCCCCTGTTAGCCGCCCTGTTTGTTTGCTTCCGCTGCTCGCAGCTGTACCGCTGCCCGGCCGCTTTTATGGGCCCCTTGATCAGCCAAGCCCCGCCCAATACTCAGGGCTCGGCGTCCCTCACAGCCCCCAGCCCCTGCCGGCCCCTACAAACCAACACACAAGACCAACAAGGACAGATGCAAATACAGGTACCTTCTCCTCCAATGAGAACTCCCTCTCAAACTCCCCTGTTAGCCGCCCTGTTTGTTTGCTTCCGCTGCTCGCAGCTGTACCGCTGCCCGGCTGGGCGGCCGCTTTTATGGGCCCCTTGATCAGCCAAGCCCCGCCCAATACTCAGGGCTCGGCGTCCCTCACAGCCCCCAGCCCCTGCCGGCCCCTACAAACCAACACACAAGACCAACAAGGACAGATGCAAATACAGGTACCTTCTCCTCCAATGAGAACTCCCTCTCAAACTCCCCTGTTAGCCGCCCTGTTTGTTTGCTTCCGCTGCTCGCAGCTGTACCGCTGCCCGGCCGCTTTTATGGGCCCCTTGATCAGCCAAGCCCCGCCCAATACTCAGGGCTCGGCGTCCCTCACAGCCCCCAGCCCCTGCCGGCCCCTACAAACCAACACACAAGACCAACAAGGACAGATGCAAATACAGGTACCTTCTCCTCCAATGAGAACTCCCTCTCAAACTCCCCTGTTAGCCGCCCTGTTTGTGTGCTTCCGCTGCTCGCAGCTGTACCGCTGCCCGGCTGGGCGGCCGCTTTTATGGGTCCCTTGATCAGCCAAGCCCCGCCCAATACTCAGGGCTCGGCGTCCCTCACAGCCCCCAGCCCCTGCCGGCCCCTACAAACCAACACACAAGACCAACAAGGACACATGCAAATACAGGTACCTTCTCCTCCAATGAGAACTCCCTCTCAAACTCCCCTGTTAGCCGCCCTGTTTGTTTGCTTCCGCTGCTCGCAGCTGTACCGCTGCCCGGCCGCTTTTATGGGCCCCTTGATCAGCCAAGCCCCGCCCAATACTCAGGGCTCGGCGTCCCTCACAGCCCCCAGCCCCTGCCGGCCCCTACAAACCAACACACAAGACCAACAAGGACAGATGCAAATACAGGTACCTTCTCCTCCAATGAGAACTCCCTCTCAAACTCCCTTGTTAGCCGCCCTGTTTGTTTGCTTCCGCTGCTCGCAGCTGTACCGCTGCCCGGCCGCTTTTATGGGCCCCTTGATCAGCCAAGCCCCGCCCAATACTCAGGGCTCGGCGTCCCTCACAGCCCCCAGCCCCTGCCGGCCCCTACAAACCAACAAACAAGACCAACAAGGACAGATGCAAATACAGGTACCTTCTCCTCCAATGAGAACTCCCTCTCAAACTCCCCTGTTAGCCGCCCTGTTTGTTTGCTTCCGCTGCTCGCAGCTGTACCACTGCCCGGCCGCTTTTATGGGCCCCTTGATCAGCCAAGCCCCGCCCAATACTCAGGGCTCGGCGTCCCTCACAGCCCCCAGCCCCTGCCGGCCCCTACAAACCAACACACAAGACCAACAAGGACAGATGCAAATACAGGTACCTTCTCCTCCAATGAGAACTCCCTCTCAAACTCCCCTGTTAGCCGCCCTGTTTGTTTGCTTCCGCTGCTCGCAGCTGTACCACTGCCCGGCCGCTTTTATGGGCCCCTTGATCAGCCAAGCCCCGCCCAATACTCAGGGCTCGGCGTCCCTCACAGCCCCCAGCCCCTGCCGGCCCCTACAAACCAACACACAAGACCAACAAGGACAGATGCAAATACAGGTACCTTCTCCTCCAATGAGAACTCCCTCTCAAACTCCCCTGTTAGCCGCCCTGTTTGTTTGCTTCCGCTGCTCGCAGCTGTACCACTGCCCGGCCGCTTTTATGGGCCCCTTGATCAGCCAAGCCCCGCCCAATACTCAGGGCTCGGCGTCCCTCACAGCCCCCAGCCCCTGCCGGCCCCTACAAACCAACACACAAGACCAACAAGGACAGATGCAAATACAGGTACCTTCTCCTCCAATGAGAACTCCCTCTCAAACTCCCCTGTTAGCCGCCCTGTTTGTTTGCTTCTGCTGCTCGCAGCTGTACCGCTGCCCGGCCGCTTTTATGGGCCCCTTGATCAGCCAAGCCCCGCCCAATACTCAGGGCT
>NW_027053801.1:0-21569 GCF_011386835.1 Chrysemys picta bellii | reverse complement strand
GCCACATGGAAACACAGGGAATGGAACTTGATTTACTGATGAGAACATCGGCTCTTACTGCTTTGGCACATACTGTTGACATGAGTTTGGTGAGACTCAATCTAGTTTTTAGACCCTCATCATTAACTGTGTCCCTCAGGAACCCCAGAAGCCCCACGTGCCCCAGAAAATAAAAGGGAGGATTTTGTAAGAGCCTGGTGGCTAAGGAAGGGATGGAGATTGGGTGGGATTTCTACACAAGGGTTAAAGCAAACCCAGCCTGAATTACTCAAGATGAGAGTCTCCTGAGACTGACATCAGTGACAAAGAATATATCAGTCAGGAGATATGAGGAGCTGGGGAGGATTAGAGCTCGGCAAGAGCTGCAGAGCTAGAATGGCTATAGAGGAAAGAAATTCGTTCTCCCCCTCTTTTTTCCCCCATCTCAGGGGATGGCACACGATGATCCTCTCACCTCATATGGAAGCAGCCTGTGTTTCAGTCACAGTGGCCTAGCCTCCCGGGAGAAAGATAAGGGAAGTGGTGGTGAGAGCTCACCATCACCATGCTCCACAGCCAGAGCCTGGGTCCCTGCTCGCACAATGCCTCCTTTGGCCATTACCTGCATGGAAGAAGAAGCCTTCCTGTTATGGGTATTATGAGTAGGAGAGGTGTTAGAATGGGGGAACCTGTGAGAGGAATGTCAGGAATTTTGGGCCTCAGGTGGCTGGAGCCAGCAGAGCTGCTCTATTGATCTCTGCTAGCAAAATTCTTTCTGTTTAATCAGGGGCAATAGAACCCGGTTACTCTTCTTCTCCTTATAAAATGTTGGTATTGAGCATTGGGGCTCAGCAAAGAGCATCAGCCCAAGGAAAAGAGTGTGAAGGATTATGGGTAATATAGGTACAAGTTCTTGCCCCAGGACACACACAATTTGGGGCCCCACCTAGAATTACTGTCCAGGGACTAATTGTCTGGCAGGCACTTGAGCCTATCTGTTGTTGTCACCTATATGTAGACAAATATCAGTATGTCCAGGTTTACCAAATAGTAAAAGACGATTTCCTTCTGCTCCCCCACGGCCTCTGGCTTCAGGATATAGTGCACCCGGACTTCCTGAGTGTGGCCACAGTTTAGCATCTCTGATAATGGGGTAACTAAAAAGAACAAAACAAAAAGAAAAACCAGGCCCATAGGCTTTATCCTTCATGTGTAATGGATTACATTTTTCTGTCATGAGTTTGTTCCTTTTTCTGTTTTCACAAAACATGCAGTACACATCAACTTCACTATGGGAAAAATGTTCCTAATCTTCAATCTATTGGGGAAATGCCTGAAAAAAAACACAGAAATCACCTCCCAGAATCTACACCATTTAGACATTTATGCTCCAATACGTCTGTTGGTCTATAAGGTGCCACAGGACTCTTTGTCGCTTTTTACAGATCCAGACTAAAACGCCTCCCCTCTGATACTTGACACCATTTAGACCATTTCTGATGTAAATTTCTTAATGAAATGATTGAGTTCTATCTTTCTAGGCTTTTATACCATATTATCAATGCAGCTACCTGACCAACTGAATGATCCCTTAAAATTGTAGGATAGTAAAAGAGTAAATTAATTCACAAAAGAAGACCAGGCATTTTAACTGCTTTTATTAGACCATACTGATGCATTTGAAAGAGCCTTGCAATCAAGTCAATGTCATTTCTCCCAAATCTGGGGTGGCAGTCTCCCCTTTGCTCTGTTCTCACTTAACAGAGACAGGAGCAGGGGCAACCCTTCTCTTGATGGCTCTCCTGCCATTCCTCTTCTTGGAAGGTAAAACCACAGGCTGATTTAAGTGCAGGACTCCGCCCTGAGAGATGGTGATACCTCCCAGCAGTTTCTTGAGCTCTGAGTTGCTGTGAATGGCCAGCTGCAAGCGGCGTGGGGAAATCCGACGCTTCTTGCTGCGCGCAGCGACTTCCCCAGCAATATCCACAAGCTCATGAGTCACTTATTGAAGCACCGCGGCCATATATACTGGGGCTCCAGCTCCAATACGGTCTGCAAATTGTCCTTTGCGGAGCAATCTGTCTATGCGACTGACAGAGAACTGCAGCCCTGCCCGGAAAGAACGGGTGATTTTGGCCTTTAGGGTCTTTTGCGGTTGAGGGCTCACCAGAGTGCTCAGACTCAGACTCAGACTCAGACTCAGACTCAGTCATGTTGCAGACTTCTAGTGTTCCAGCAACACTTGGCTTGACTTTCTTGGCTTTCTTTTGTTTTCTCTGCTTGGTTTCCCTGAGTCTTTCCTCAGCAATTGGCCTGCCTAACTTTTTTCTTGACTTGCTTGGCTTCAGTGGATGTTTCCTTGCTTGGCTCCACTTGCCTGTGTCTTTCTTTGCTTGGCTTGCCTGACTCTCTTTCCTTCTGTTCCTGGCTCTGTTCCCTTGGTTTTCTCGCTCTTATTTTGCCTTCTTTGATTTCTTCCTGGTCTGGCCTGATTATGACTGGCCTGACCAAGTGTGGCTTGGTTAAGCCACCTCTTGAAATCACCACAGTAGTATGCTGACCCTGTCTGAGCCTGCAGCCTTTTATAACCTCAGTGCAGACAGAGAAAAAACATACTTTCTGATTGGTTGTCTGAGAACCAATGGGCAGCTACTTCATTTGTTACCCAAGACAGAGGGAATATGTCATCCTTTGATGACATCATTCCCATTGATTCACCGTTTGTGTTGGATTTTTAGTCAGTGATATCTGCTATTAGCAAAACTCATCCTGTAACGGCATGAAATAGGCTTTGGTTACATTTTGAAAATAGGATGCCTTAAATTAGGCACCTAAATAACTTATAAGTGGCCTGATTTGAAGAGGAGCTGAGCACCCACAGCTCCTGTTGATTTCACTAGGAGTTTGGAGTGCTCAGCACCTATGGAAATCAGGTCACTTGTAGTTAGTTGCTTAAAAGTGGGTTTAGGGGCGGAAATTCAGGCCTCCTAAAGTTTGAAAATATTGGCCAGTTTCTCTGGAGCCCTTAACTTGGTGATGCTTCCCGTCTCTTAGAGAACCCTCATGGCACCCAAGCCCATGGTAAGGATTCTTTGCCATTCCAGAAACCCAGGTGTTCACCATTTGTCACTCTCAGCTTTGATTAGCCGCTTCTCTTCTTCGTGAGCTATTTTCTGAGACCGGTTTAAAAACAGCATCTGGAGAGAACCCCTCACATCAGGCCAAATCCCTTGTGTGATGTTGCACTCTATAGGATTTTATGAAAATATGCTAATGAGTTAAATATAATGTAACTGGAATATGCTTCATGCAAAAGGTCTCTTGTAAGGTATCATTACAAAGCTTATCATCTACTGAGTGTGGTCATCCTAGTTGTATAAATGTACCACTCATGTATCTGAAACTAGAAATATGAAATAGAACTCTGAGGGCCTATTGTAATTATGCAAAGTGTGGGCCATTAATGGTGGTTTGGAATCTTGATGACTCCCATTAACCAGGACAATCGTCTGCAGATGGCTCTCTTTTACTTCAGGTTTCAGAGTAGAAGCCGGGTTAGTCTGTATCCGCAAAAAGAACAGGAGTACTTGTGGCACCTTAGAGACTAACAAATTTATTAGAGCATAAATTTTACTTTTACTTGTAAGTCTCCCTGTATACCTGTGTGCTGGCAAGTGGGTAATGTTTTCCCTTTAAAAAGGTGATGAAAGTTTATGTGAACCCCTCCAGGTATTTAATAATTTCAGAAAGCCTGATTCTAGTATCACTTATACTGTATACATCTGATATTACTCTAAACGAGTCAATGGTTTTATAATGGGGGAACTAAAACAAAACAAAACAAAAAGAACAAAACAAAAAGAAAAACCAGGCCCATAGGCTTTATCCTTCATGTGTAATGGATTACATTTTTCTGTCATGAGTTTGTTCCTTTTTCTGTTTTCACAAAACATGCAGTACACATCACACACACTTCACTATGGGAAAAATGTTCCTAATCTTCAATCTATTGGGGAAATGCCTGAAAAAAACACAGAAATCACCTCCCAGAATCTACACCATTTAGACATTTATGCTCCAATACGTCTGTTGGTCTATAAGGTGCCACAGGACTCTTTGTCGCTTTTTACAGATCCAGACTAAAACGCCTCCCCTCTGATACTTGACACCATTTAGACCATTTCTGATGTAAATTTCTTAATGAAATGATTGAGTTCTATCTTTCTAGGCTTTTATACCATATTATCAATGCAGCTACCTGACCAACTGAATGATCCCTTAAAATTGTAGGATAGTAAAAGAGGAAATTAATTCACAAAAGAAGACCAGGCATTTTAACTGCTTTTATTAGACCATACTGATGCATTTGAAAGAGCCTTGCAATCAAGTCAATGTCATTTCTCCCAAATCTGGGGTGGCAGTCTCCCCTTTGCTCTGTTCTCACTTAACAGAGACAGGAGCAGGGGCAACCCTTCTCTTGATGGCTCTCCTGCCATTCCTCTTCTTGGAAGGTAAAACCACAGGCTGATTTAAGTGCAGGACTCCGCCCTGAGAGATGGTGATACCTCCCAGCAGTTTCTTGAGCTCTGAGTTGCTGTGAACGGCCAGCTGCAAGCGGCGTGGGGAAATCCGACGCTTCTTGCTGCGTGCAGCGACTTCCCCAGCAATATCCACAAGCTCATGAGTCACTTATTGAAGCACCGCGGCCATATATACTGGGGCTCCAGCTCCAATACGGTCTGCAAATTGTCCTTTGCGGAGCAATCTGTCTATGCGACTGACAGAGAACTGCAGCCCTGCCCGGAAAGAACGGGTGATTTTGGCTTTTAGGGTCTTCTGCGGTTGAGGGCTCACCAGAGTGCTCAGACTCAGACTCAGACTCAGTCATGTTGCAGACTTCTAGTGTTCCAGCAACACTTGGCTTGACTTTCTTGGCTTTCTTTTGTTTTCTCTGCTTGGTTTCCCTGAGTCTTTCCTCAGGAATTGGCCTGCCTAGCTTTTTTCTTGACTTGCTTGGCTTCAGTGGATGTTTCCTTGCTTGGCTCCACTTGCCTGTGTCTTTCTTTGCTTGGCTTGCCTGACTCTCTTTCCTTCTGTTCCTGGCTCTGTTCACTTGCTTTTCTCGCTCTTATTTTGCCTTCTTTGATTTCTTCCTGGTCTGGCCTGATTATGACTGGCCTGACCAAGTGTGGCTTGGTTAAGCCACCTCTTGAAATCACCACAGTAGTATGCTGACCCTGTCTGAGCCTGCAGCCTTTTATAACCTCAGTGCAGACAGAGAAAAAACATCCTTTCTGATTGGTTGTCTGAGAACCAATGGGCAGCTACTTCATTTGTTACCCAAGCCAGAGGGGATATGTCATCCTTTGATGACATCATTCCCATTGATTCACCGTTTGTGTTGGATTTTTAGTCAGTGATATCTGCTATTAGCAAAACTCATCCTGTAACGGCATGAAATAGGCTTTGGTTACATTTTGAAAATAGGATGCCTTAAATTAGGCACCTAAATAACTTATAAGTGGCCTGATTTGAAGAGGAGCTGAGCACCCACAGCTCCTGTTGATTTCACTAGGAGTTTGGAGTGCTCAGCACCTATGGAAATCAGGTCACTTGTAGTTAGTTGCTTAAAAGTGGGTTTAGGGGCGGAAATTCAGGCCTCCTAAAGTTTGAAAATATTGGCCAGTTTCTCTGGAGCCCTTAACTTGGTGATGCTTCCCGTCTCTTAGAGAACCCTCATGGCACCCAAGCCCATGGTAAGGGTTCTTTGCCATTCCAGAAACCCAGGTGTTCACCATTTGTCACTCTCAGCTTTGATTAGCCGCTTCTCTTCTTCGTGAGCTATTTTCTGAGACCGGTTTAAAAACAGCATCTGGAGAGAACCCCTCACATCAGGCCAAATCCATTGTGTGATGTTGCACTCTATAGGATTTTATGAAAATATGCTAATGAGTTAAATATAATGTAACTGGAATATGCTTCATGCAAAAGGTCTCTTGTAAGGTATCATTACAAAGCTTATCATCTACTGAGTGTGGTCATCCTAGTTGTATAAATGTACCACTCATGTATCTGAAACTAGAAATATGAAATAGAACTCTGAGGGCCTATTGTAATTATGCAAAGTGTGGGCCATTAATGGTGGTTTGGAATCTTGATGACTCCCATTAACCAGGACAATCGTCTGCAGATGGCTCTCTTTTACTTCAGGTTTCAGAGTAGAAGCCGGGTTAGTCTGTATCCGCAAAAAGAACAGGAGTACTTGTGGCACCTTAGAGACTAACAAATTTATTAGAGCATAAATTTTACTTTTACTTGTAAGTCTCCCTGTATACCTGTGTGCTGGCAAGTGGGTAATGTTTTCCCTTTAAAAAGGTGATGAAAGTTTATGTGAACCCCTCCAGGTATTTAATAATTTCAGAAAGCCTGATTCTAGTATCACTTATACTGTATACATCTGATATTACTCTAAACGAGTCAATGGTTTTATAATGGGGGAACTAAAACAAAACAAAACAAAAAGAACAAAACAAAAAGAAAAACCAGGCCCATAGGCTTTATCCTTCATGTGTAATGGATTACATTTTTCTGTCATGAGTTTGTTCCTTTTTCTGTTTTCACAAAACATGCAGTACACATCACACACACTTCACTATGGGAAAAATGTTCCTAATCTTCAATCTATTGGGGAAATGCCTGAAAAAAACACAGAAATCACCTCCCAGAATCTACACCATTTAGACATTTATGCTCCAATACGTCTGTTGGTCTATAAGGTGCCACAGGACTCTTTGTCGCTTTTTACAGATCCAGACTAAAACGCCTCCCCTCTGATACTTGACACCATTTAGACCATTTCTGATGTAAATTTCTTAATGAAATGATTGAGTTCTATCTTTCTAGGCTTTTATACCATATTATCAATGCAGCTACCTGACCAACTGAATGATCCCTTAAAATTGTAGGATAGTAAAAGAGGAAATTAATTCACAAAAGAAGACCAGGCATTTTAACTGCTTTTATTAGACCATACTGATGCATTTGAAAGAGCCTTGCAATCAAGTCAATGTCATTTCTCCCAAATCTGGGGTGGCAGTCTCCCCTTTGCTCTGTTCTCACTTAACAGAGACAGGAGCAGGGGCAACCCTTCTCTTGATGGCTCTCCTGCCATTCCTCTTCTTGGAAGGTAAAACCACAGGCTGATTTAAGTGCAGGACTCCGCCCTGAGAGATGGTGATACCTCCCAGCAGTTTCTTGAGCTCTGAGTTGCTGTGAACGGCCAGCTGCAAGCGGCGTGGGGAAATCCGACGCTTCTTGCTGCGTGCAGCGACTTCCCCAGCAATATCCACAAGCTCATGAGTCACTTATTGAAGCACCGCGGCCATATATACTGGGGCTCCAGCTCCAATACGGTCTGCAAATTGTCCTTTGCGGAGCAATCTGTCTATGCGACTGACAGAGAACTGCAGCCCTGCCCGGAAAGAACGGGTGATTTTGGCTTTTAGGGTCTTCTGCGGTTGAGGGCTCACCAGAGTGCTCAGACTCAGACTCAGACTCAGTCATGTTGCAGACTTCTAGTGTTCCAGCAACACTTGGCTTGACTTTCTTGGCTTTCTTTTGTTTTCTCTGCTTGGTTTCCCTGAGTCTTTCCTCAGGAATTGGCCTGCCTAGCTTTTTTCTTGACTTGCTTGGCTTCAGTGGATGTTTCCTTGCTTGGCTCCACTTGCCTGTGTCTTTCTTTGCTTGGCTTGCCTGACTCTCTTTCCTTCTGTTCCTGGCTCTGTTCACTTGCTTTTCTCGCTCTTATTTTGCCTTCTTTGATTTCTTCCTGGTCTGGCCTGATTATGACTGGCCTGACCAAGTGTGGCTTGGTTAAGCCACCTCTTGAAATCACCACAGTAGTATGCTGACCCTGTCTGAGCCTGCAGCCTTTTATAACCTCAGTGCAGACAGAGAAAAAACATCCTTTCTGATTGGTTGTCTGAGAACCAATGGGCAGCTACTTCATTTGTTACCCAAGCCAGAGGGGATATGTCATCCTTTGATGACATCATTCCCATTGATTCACCGTTTGTGTTGGATTTTTAGTCAGTGATATCTGCTATTAGCAAAACTCATCCTGTAACGGCATGAAATAGGCTTTGGTTACATTTTGAAAATAGGATGCCTTAAATTAGGCACCTAAATAACTTATAAGTGGCCTGATTTGAAGAGGAGCTGAGCACCCACAGCTCCTGTTGATTTCACTAGGAGTTTGGAGTGCTCAGCACCTATGGAAATCAGGTCACTTGTAGTTAGTTGCTTAAAAGTGGGTTTAGGGGCGGAAATTCAGGCCTCCTAAAGTTTGAAAATATTGGCCAGTTTCTCTGGAGCCCTTAACTTGGTGATGCTTCCCGTCTCTTAGAGAACCCTCATGGCACCCAAGCCCATGGTAAGGGTTCTTTGCCATTCCAGAAACCCAGGTGTTCACCATTTGTCACTCTCAGCTTTGATTAGCCGCTTCTCTTCTTCGTGAGCTATTTTCTGAGACCGGTTTAAAAACAGCATCTGGAGAGAACCCCTCACATCAGGCCAAATCCATTGTGTGATGTTGCACTCTATAGGATTTTATGAAAATATGCTAATGAGTTAAATATAATGTAACTGGAATATGCTTCATGCAAAAGGTCTCTTGTAAGGTATCATTACAAAGCTTATCATCTACTGAGTGTGGTCATCCTAGTTGTATAAATGTACCACTCATGTATCTGAAACTAGAAATATGAAATAGAACTCTGAGGGCCTATTGTAATTATGCAAAGTGTGGGCCATTAATGGTGGTTTGGAATCTTGATGACTCCCATTAACCAGGACAATCGTCTGCAGATGGCTCTCTTTTACTTCAGGTTTCAGAGTAGAAGCCGGGTTAGTCTGTATCCGCAAAAAGAACAGGAGTACTTGTGGCACCTTAGAGACTAACAAATTTATTAGAGCATAAATTTTACTTTTACTTGTAAGTCTCCCTGTATACCTGTGTGCTGGCAAGTGGGTAATGTTTTCCCTTTAAAAAGGTGATGAAAGTTTATGTGAACCCCTCCAGGTATTTAATAATTTCAGAAAGCCTGATTCTAGTATCACTTATACTGTATACATCTGATATTACTCTAAACGAGTCAATGGTTTTATAATGGGGGAACTAAAACAAAACAAAACAAAAAGAACAAAACAAAAAGAAAAACCAGGCCCATAGGCTTTATCCTTCATGTGTAATGGATTACATTTTTCTGTCATGAGTTTGTTCCTTTTTCTGTTTTCACAAAACATGCAGTACACATCACACACACTTCACTATGGGAAAAATGTTCCTAATCTTCAATCTATTGGGGAAATGCCTGAAAAAAACACAGAAATCACCTCCCAGAATCTACACCATTTAGACATTTATGCTCCAATACGTCTGTTGGTCTATAAGGTGCCACAGGACTCTTTGTCGCTTTTTACAGATCCAGACTAAAACGCCTCCCCTCTGATACTTGACACCATTTAGACCATTTCTGATGTAAATTTCTTAATGAAATGATTGAGTTCTATCTTTCTAGGCTTTTATACCATATTATCAATGCAGCTACCTGACCAACTGAATGATCCCTTAAAATTGTAGGATAGTAAAAGAGGAAATTAATTCACAAAAGAAGACCAGGCATTTTAACTGCTTTTATTAGACCATACTGATGCATTTGAAAGAGCCTTGCAATCAAGTCAATGTCATTTCTCCCAAATCTGGGGTGGCAGTCTCCCCTTTGCTCTGTTCTCACTTAACAGAGACAGGAGCAGGGGCAACCCTTCTCTTGATGGCTCTCCTGCCATTCCTCTTCTTGGAAGGTAAAACCACAGGCTGATTTAAGTGCAGGACTCCGCCCTGAGAGATGGTGATACCTCCCAGCAGTTTCTTGAGCTCTGAGTTGCTGTGAACGGCCAGCTGCAAGCGGCGTGGGGAAATCCGACGCTTCTTGCTGCGTGCAGCGACTTCCCCAGCAATATCCACAAGCTCATGAGTCACTTATTGAAGCACCGCGGCCATATATACTGGGGCTCCAGCTCCAATACGGTCTGCAAATTGTCCTTTGCGGAGCAATCTGTCTATGCGACTGACAGAGAACTGCAGCCCTGCCCGGAAAGAACGGGTGATTTTGGCTTTTAGGGTCTTCTGCGGTTGAGGGCTCACCAGAGTGCTCAGACTCAGACTCAGACTCAGTCATGTTGCAGACTTCTAGTGTTCCAGCAACACTTGGCTTGACTTTCTTGGCTTTCTTTTGTTTTCTCTGCTTGGTTTCCCTGAGTCTTTCCTCAGGAATTGGCCTGCCTAGCTTTTTTCTTGACTTGCTTGGCTTCAGTGGATGTTTCCTTGCTTGGCTCCACTTGCCTGTGTCTTTCTTTGCTTGGCTTGCCTGACTCTCTTTCCTTCTGTTCCTGGCTCTGTTCACTTGCTTTTCTCGCTCTTATTTTGCCTTCTTTGATTTCTTCCTGGTCTGGCCTGATTATGACTGGCCTGACCAAGTGTGGCTTGGTTAAGCCACCTCTTGAAATCACCACAGTAGTATGCTGACCCTGTCTGAGCCTGCAGCCTTTTATAACCTCAGTGCAGACAGAGAAAAAACATCCTTTCTGATTGGTTGTCTGAGAACCAATGGGCAGCTACTTCATTTGTTACCCAAGCCAGAGGGGATATGTCATCCTTTGATGACATCATTCCCATTGATTCACCGTTTGTGTTGGATTTTTAGTCAGTGATATCTGCTATTAGCAAAACTCATCCTGTAACGGCATGAAATAGGCTTTGGTTACATTTTGAAAATAGGATGCCTTAAATTAGGCACCTAAATAACTTATAAGTGGCCTGATTTGAAGAGGAGCTGAGCACCCACAGCTCCTGTTGATTTCACTAGGAGTTTGGAGTGCTCAGCACCTATGGAAATCAGGTCACTTGTAGTTAGTTGCTTAAAAGTGGGTTTAGGGGCGGAAATTCAGGCCTCCTAAAGTTTGAAAATATTGGCCAGTTTCTCTGGAGCCCTTAACTTGGTGATGCTTCCCGTCTCTTAGAGAACCCTCATGGCACCCAAGCCCATGGTAAGGGTTCTTTGCCATTCCAGAAACCCAGGTGTTCACCATTTGTCACTCTCAGCTTTGATTAGCCGCTTCTCTTCTTCGTGAGCTATTTTCTGAGACCGGTTTAAAAACAGCATCTGGAGAGAACCCCTCACATCAGGCCAAATCCATTGTGTGATGTTGCACTCTATAGGATTTTATGAAAATATGCTAATGAGTTAAATATAATGTAACTGGAATATGCTTCATGCAAAAGGTCTCTTGTAAGGTATCATTACAAAGCTTATCATCTACTGAGTGTGGTCATCCTAGTTGTATAAATGTACCACTCATGTATCTGAAACTAGAAATATGAAATAGAACTCTGAGGGCCTATTGTAATTATGCAAAGTGTGGGCCATTAATGGTGGTTTGGAATCTTGATGACTCCCATTAACCAGGACAATCGTCTGCAGATGGCTCTCTTTTACTTCAGGTTTCAGAGTAGAAGCCGGGTTAGTCTGTATCCGCAAAAAGAACAGGAGTACTTGTGGCACCTTAGAGACTAACAAATTTATTAGAGCATAAATTTTACTTTTACTTGTAAGTCTCCCTGTATACCTGTGTGCTGGCAAGTGGGTAATGTTTTCCCTTTAAAAAGGTGATGAAAGTTTATGTGAACCCCTCCAGGTATTTAATAATTTCAGAAAGCCTGATTCTAGTATCACTTATACTGTATACATCTGATATTACTCTAAACGAGTCAATGGTTTTATAATGGGGGAACTAAAACAAAACAAAACAAAAAGAACAAAACAAAAAGAAAAACCAGGCCCATAGGCTTTATCCTTCATGTGTAATGGATTACATTTTTCTGTCATGAGTTTGTTCCTTTTTCTGTTTTCACAAAACATGCAGTACACATCACACACACTTCACTATGGGAAAAATGTTCCTAATCTTCAATCTATTGGGGAAATGCCTGAAAAAAACACAGAAATCACCTCCCAGAATCTACACCATTTAGACATTTATGCTCCAATACGTCTGTTGGTCTATAAGGTGCCACAGGACTCTTTGTCGCTTTTTACAGATCCAGACTAAAACGCCTCCCCTCTGATACTTGACACCATTTAGACCATTTCTGATGTAAATTTCTTAATGAAATGATTGAGTTCTATCTTTCTAGGCTTTTATACCATATTATCAATGCAGCTACCTGACCAACTGAATGATCCCTTAAAATTGTAGGATAGTAAAAGAGGAAATTAATTCACAAAAGAAGACAGGCATTTTAACTGCTTTTATTAGACCATACTGATGCATTTGAAAGAGCCTTGCAATCAAGTCAATGTCATTTCTCCCAAATCTGGGGTGGCAGTCTCCCCTTTGCTCTGTTCTCACTTAACAGATACAGGAGCAGGGGCAACCCTTCTCTTGATGGCTCTCCTGCCATTCCTCTTCTTGGAAGGTAAAACCACAGGCTGATTTAAGTGCAGGACTCCGCCCTGAGAGATGGTGATACCTCCCAGCAGTTTCTTGAGCTCTGAGTTGCTGTGAACGGCCAGCTGCAAGCGGCGTGGGGAAATCCGACGCTTCTTGCTGCGTGTAGCGACTTCCCCAGCAATATCCACAAGCTCATGAGTCACTTATTGAAGCACCGCGGCCATATATACTGGGGCTCCAGCTCCAATACGGTCTGCAAATTGTCCTTTGCGGAGCAATCTGTCTATGCGACTGACAGAGAACTGCAGCCCTGCCCGGAAAGAACGGGTGATTTTGGCTTTTAGGGTCTTCTGCGGTTGAGGGCTCACCAGAGTGCTCAGACTCAGACTCAGACTCAGTCATGTTGCAGACTTCTAGTGTTCCAGCAACACTTGGCTTGACTTTCTTGGCTTTCTTTTGTTTTCTCTGCTTGGTTTCCCTGAGTCTTTCCTCAGGAATTGGCCTGCCTAGCTTTTTTCTTGACTTGCTTGGCTTCAGTGGATGTTTCCTTGCTTGGCTCCACTTGCCTGTGTCTTTCTTTGCTTGGCTTGCCTGACTCTCTTTCCTTCTGTTCCTGGCTCTGTTCACTTGCTTTTCTCGCTCTTATTTTGCCTTCTTTGATTTCTTCCTGGTCTGGCCTGATTATGACTGGCCTGACCAAGTGTGGCTTGGTTAAGCCACCTCTTGAAATCACCACAGTAATATGCTGACCCTGTCTGAGCCTGCAGCCTTTTATAACCTCAGTGCAGACAGAGAAAAAACATCCTTTCTGATTGGTTGTCTGAGAACCAATGGGCAGCTACTTCATTTGTTACCCAAGCCAGAGGGGATATGTCATCCTTTGATGACATCATTCCCATTGATTCACCGTTTGTGTTGGATTTTTAGTCAGTGATATCTGCTATTAGCAAAACTCATCCTGTAACGGCATGAAATAGGCTTTGGTTACATTTTGAAAATAGGATGCCTTAAATTAGGCACCTAAATAACTTATAAGTGGCCTGATTTGAAGAGGAGCTGAGCACCCACAGCTCCTGTTGATTTCACTAGGAGTTTGGAGTGCTCAGCACCTATGGAAATCAGGTCACTTGTAGTTAGTTGCTTAAAAGTGGGTTTAGGGGCGGAAATTCAGGCCTCCTAAAGTTTGAAAATATTGGCCAGTTTCTCTGGAGCCCTTAACTTGGTGATGCTTCCCGTCTCTTAGAGAACCCTCATGGCACCCAAGCCCATGGTAAGGGTTCTTTGCCATTCCAGAAACCCAGGTGTTCACCATTTGTCACTCTCAGCTTTGATTAGCCGCTTCTCTTCTTCGTGAGCTATTTTCTGAGACCGGTTTAAAAACAGCATCTGGAGAGAACCCCTCACATCAGGCCAAATCCCTTGTGTGATGTTGCACTCTATAGGATTTTATGAAAATATGCTAATGAGTTAAATATAATGTAACTGGAATATGCTTCATGCAAAAGGTCTCTTGTAAGGTATCATTACAAAGCTTATCATCTACTGAGTGTGGTCATCCTAGTTGTATAAATGTACCACTCATGTATCTGAAACTAGAAATATGAAATAGAACTCTGAGGGCCTATTGTAATTATGCAAAGTGTGGGCCATTAATGGTGGTTTGGAATCTTGATGACTCCCATTAACCAGGACAATCGTCTGCAGATGGCTCTCTTTTACTTCAGGTTTCAGAGTAGAAGCCGGGTTAGTCTGTATCCGCAAAAAGAACAGGAGTACTTGTGGCACCTTAGAGACTAACAAATTTATTAGAGCATAAATTTTACTTTTACTTGTAAGTCTCCCTGTATACCTGTGTGCTGGCAAGTGGGTAATGTTTTCCCTTTAAAAAGGTGATCAAAGTTTATGTGAACCCCTCCAGGTATTTAATAATTTCAGAAAGCCTGATTCTAGTATCACTTATACTGTATACATCTGATATTACTCTAAACGAGTCAATGGTTTTATAATGGGGGAACTAAAACAAAACAAAACAAAAAGAACAAAACAAAAAGAAAAACCAGGCCCATAGGCTTTATCCTTCATGTGTAATGGATTACATTTTTCTGTCATGAGTTTGTTCCTTTTTCTGTTTTCACAAAACATGCAGTACACATCACACACACTTCACTATGGGAAAAATGTTCCTAATCTTCAATCTATTGGGGAAATGCCTGTAAAAAACACAGAAATCACCTCCCAGAATCTACACCATTTAGACATTTATGCTCCAATACGTCTGTTGGTCTATAAGGTGCCACAGGACTCTTTGTCGCTTTTTACAGATCCAGACTAAAACGCCACCCCTCTGATACTTGACACCATTTAGACCATTTCTGATGTAAATTTCTTAATGAAATGATTGAGTTCTATCTTTCTAGGCTTTTCTACCATATTATCAATGCAGCTACCTGACCAACTGAATGATCCCTTAAAATTGTAGGATAGTAAAAGAGGAAATTAATTCACAAAAGAAGACCAGGCATTTTAACTGCTTTTATTAGACCATACTGATGCATTTGAAAGAGCCTTGCAATCAAGTCAATGTCATTTCTCCCAAATCTGGGGTGGCAGTCTCCCCTTTGCTCTGTTCTCACTTAACAGAGACAGGAGCAGGGGCAACCCTTCTCTTGATGGCTCTCCTGCCATTCCTCTTCTTGGAAGGTAAAACCACAGGCTGATTTAAGTGCAGGACTCCGCCCTGAGAGATGGTGATACCTCCCAGCAGTTTCTTGAGCTCTGAGTTGCTGTGAACGGCCAGCTGCAAGCGGCGTGGGGAAATCCGACGCTTCTTGCTGCGTGTAGCGACTTCCCCAGCAATATCCACAAGCTCATGAGTCACTTATTGAAGCACCGCGGCCATATATACTGGGGCTCCAGCTCCAATACGGTCTGCAAATTGTCCTTTGCGGAGCAATCTGTCTATGCGACTGACAGAGAACTGCAGCCCTGCCCGGAAAGAACGGGTGATTTTGGCTTTTAGGGTCTTCTGCGGTTGAGGGCTCACCAGAGTGCTCAGACTCAGACTCAGACTCAGTCATGTTGCAGACTTCTAGTGTTCCAGCAACACTTGGCTTGACTTTCTTGGCTTTCTTTTGTTTTCTCTGCTTGGTTTCCCTGAGTCTTTCCTCAGGAATTGGCCTGCCTAGCTTTTTTCTTGACTTGCTTGGCTTCAGTGGATGTTTCCTTGCTTGGCTCCACTTGCCTGTGTCTTTCTTTGCTTGGCTTGCCTGACTCTCTTTCCTTCTGTTCCTGGCTCTGTTCACTTGCTTTTCTCGCTCTTATTTTGCCTTCTTTGATTTCTTCCTGGTCTGGCCTGATTATGACTGGCCTGACCAAGTGTGGCTTGGTTAAGCCACCTCTTGAAATCACCACAGTAGTATGCTGACCCTGTCTGAGCCTGCAGCCTTTTATAACCTCAGTGCAGACAGAGAAAAAACATCCTTTCTGATTGGTTGTCTGAGAACCAATGGGCAGCTACTTCATTTGTTACCCAAGCCAGAGGGGATATGTCATCCTTTGATGACATCATTCCCATTGATTCACCGTTTGTGTTGGATTTTTAGTCAGTGATATCTGCTATTAGCAAAACTCATCCTGTAACGGCATGAAATAGGCTTTGGTTACATTTTGAAAATAGGATGCCTTAAATTAGGCACCTAAATAACTTATAAGTGGCCTGATTTGAAGAGGAGCTGAGCACCCACAGCTCCTGTTGATTTCACTAGGAGTTTGGAGTGCTCAGCACCTATGGAAATCAGGTCACTTGTAGTTAGTTGCTTAAAAGTGGGTTTAGGGGCGGAAATTCAGGCCTCCTAAAGTTTGAAAATATTGGCCAGTTTCTCTGGAGCCCTTAACTTGGTGATGCTTCCCGTCTCTTAGAGAACCCTCATGGCACCCAAGCCCATGGTAAGGGTTCTTTGCCATTCCAGAAACCCAGGTGTTCACCATTTGTCACTCTCAGCTTTGATTAGCCGCTTCTCTTCTTCGTGAGCTATTTTCTGAGACCGGTTTAAAAACAGCATCTGGAGAGAACCCCTCACATCAGGCCAAATCCATTGTGTGATGTTGCACTCTATAGGATTTTATGAAAATATGCTCATGAGTTAAATATAATGTAACTGGAATATGCTTCATGCAAAAGGTCTCTTGTAAGGTATCATTACAAAGCTTATCATCTACTGAGTGTGGTCATCCTAGTTGTATAAATGTACCACTCATGTATCTGAAACTAGAAATATGAAATAGAACTCTGAGGGCCTATTGTAATTATGCAAAGTGTGGGCCATTAATGGTGGTTTGGAATCTTGATGACTCCCATTAACCAGGACAATCGTCTGCAGATGGCTCTCTTTTACTTCAGGTTTCAGAGTAGAAGCCGGGTTAGTCTGTATCCGCAAAAAGAACAGGAGTACTTGTGGCACCTTAGAGACTAACAAATTTATTAGAGCATAAATTTTACTTTTACTTGTAAGTCTCCCTGTATACCTGTGTGCTGGCAAGTGGGTAATGTTTTCCCTTTAAAAAGGTGATCAAAGTTTATGTGAACCCCTCCAGGTATTTAATAATTTCAGAAAGCCTGATTCTAGTATCACTTATACTGTATACATCTGATATTACTCTAAACGAGTCAATGGTTTTATAATGGGGGAACTAAAACAAAACAAAACAAAACAAAAGAAAAAGAACAAAACAAAAAGAAAAACCAGGCCCATAGGCTTTATCCTTCATGTGTAATGGATTACATTTTTCTGTCATGAGTTTGTTCCTTTTTCTGTTTTCACAAAACATGCAGTACACATCAACTTCACTATGGGAAAAATGTTCCTAATCTTCAATCTATTGGGGAAATGCCTGAAAAAAAACACAGAAATCACCTCCCAGAATCTACACCATTTAGACATTTATGCTCCAATACGTCTGTTGGTCTATAAGGTGCCACAGGACTCTTTGTCGCTTTTTACAGATCCAGACTAAAACGCCTCCCCTCTGATACTTGACACCATTTAGACCATTTCTGATGTAAATTTCTTAATGAAATGATTGAGTTCTATCTTTCTAGGCTTTTATACCATATTATCAATGCAGCTACCTGACCAACTGAATGATCCCTTAAAATTGTAGGATAGTAAAAGAGTAAATTAATTCACAAAAGAAGACCAGGCATTTTAACTGCTTTTATTAGACCATACTGATGCATTTGAAAGAGCCTTGCAATCAAGTCAATGTCATTTCTCCCAAATCTGGGGTGGCAGTCTCCCCTTTGCTCTGTTCTCACTTAACAGAGACAGAAGCAGGGGCAACCCTTCTCTTGATGGCTCTCCTGCCATTCCTCTTTTTGGAAGGTAAAACCACAGGCTGATTTAAGTGCAGGACTCCGCCCTGAGAGATGGTGATACCTCCCAGCAGTTTCTTGAGCTCTGAGTCGCTGTGAATGGCCAGCTGCAAGCGGCGTGGGGAAATCCGACGCTTCTTGCTGCGCGCAGCGACTTCCCCAGCAATATCCACAAGCTCATGAGTCACTTATTGAAGCACCGCGGCCATATATACCGGGGCTCCAGCTCCAATACGGTCGGCAAATTGTCCTTTGCGGAGCAATCTGTCTATGCGACTGACAGAGAACTGCAGCCCTGCCCGGAAAGAACGGGTGATTTTGGCCTTTAGGGTCTTTTGCGGTTGAGGGCTCACCAGAGTGCTCAGACTCAGACTCAGACTCAGACTCGGTCATGTTGCAGACTTCTAGTGTTCCAGCAACACTTGGCTTGACTTTCTTGGCTTTCTTTTGTTTTCTCTGCTTGGTTTCCCTGAGTCTTTCCTCAGGAATTGGCCTGCCTAGCTTTTTTCTTGACTTGCTTGGCTTCAGTGGATGTTTCCTTGCTTGGCTCCACTTGCCTGTGTCTTTCTTTGCTTGGCTTGCCTGACTCTCTTTCCTTCTGTTCCTGGCTCTGTTCACTTGCTTTTCTCGCTCTTATTTTGCCTTCTTTGATTTCTTCCTGGTCTGGCCTGATTATGACTGGCCTGACCAAGTGTGGCTTGGTTAAGCCACCTCTTGAAATCACCACAGTAGTATGCTGACCCTGTCTGAGCCTGCAGCCTTTTATAACCTCAGTGCAGACAGAGAAAAAACATCCTTTCTGATTGGTTGTCTGAGAACCAATGGGCAGCTACTTCATTTGTTACCCAAGCCAGAGGGGATATGTCATCCTTTGATGACATCATTCCCATTGATTCACCGTTTGTGTTGGATTTTTAGTCAGTGATATCTGCTATTAGCAAAACTCATCCTGTAACGGCATGAAATAGGCTTTGGTTACATTTTGAAAATAGGATGCCTTAAATTAGGCACCTAAATAACTTATAAGTGGCCTGATTTGAAGAGGAGCTGAGCACCCACAGCTCCTGTTGATTTCACTAGGAGTTTGGAGTGCTCAGCACCTATGGAAATCAGGTCACTTGTAGTTAGTTGCTTAAAAGTGGGTTTAGGGGCGGAAATTCAGGCCTCCTAAAGTTTGAAAATATTGGCCAGTTTCTCTGGAGCCCTTAACTTGGTGATGCTTCCCGTCTCTTAGAGAACCCTCATGGCACCCAAGCCCATGGTAAGGGTTCTTTGCCATTCCAGAAACCCAAGTGTTCACCATTTGTCACTCTCAGCTTTGATTAGCCGCTTCTCTTCTTCGTGAGCTATTTTCTGAGACCGGTTTAAAAACAGCATCTGGAGAGAACCCCTCACATCAGGCCAAATCCCTTGTGTGATGTTGCACTCTATAGGATTTTATGAAAATATGCTCATGAGTTAAATATAATGTAACTGGAATATGCTTCATGCAAAAGGTCTCTTGTAAGGTATCATTACAAAGCTTATCATCTACTGAGTGTGGTCATCCTAGTTGTATAAATGTACCACTCATGTATCTGAAACTAGAAATATGAAATAGAACTCTGAGGGCCTATTGTAATTATGCAAAGTGTGGGCCATTAATGGTGGTTTGGAATCTTGATGACTCCCATTAACCAGGACAATCGTCTGCAGATGGCTCTCTTTTACTTCAGGTTTCAGAGTAGAAGCCGGGTTAGTCTGTATCCGCAAAAAGAACAGGAGTACTTGTGGCACCTTAGAGACTAACAAATTTATTAGAGCATAAATTTTACTTTTACTTGTAAGTCTCCCTGTATACCTGTGTGCTGGCAAGTGGGTAATGTTTTCCCTTTAAAAAGGTGATCAAAGTTTATGTGAACCCCTCCAGGTATTTAATAATTTCAGAAAGCCTGATTCTAGTATCACTTATACTGTATACATCTGATATTACTCTAAACGAGTCAATGGTTTTATAATGGGGGAACTAAAACAAAACAAAACAAAAAGAACAAAACAAAAAGAAAAACCAGGCCCATAGGCTTTATCCTTCATGTGTAATGGATTACATTTTTCTGTCATGAGTTTGTTCCTTTTTCTGTTTTCACAAAACATGCAGTACACATCAACTTCACTATGGGAAAAATGTTCCTAATCTTCATTCTATTGGGGAAATGCCTGAAAAAAACACAGAAATCACCTCCCAGAATCTACACCATTTAGACATTTATGCTCCAATACGTCTGTTGGTCTATAAGGTGCCACAGGACTCTTTGTCGCTTTTTACAGATCCAGACTAAAACGCCTCCCCTCTGATACTTGACACCATTTAGACCATTTCTGATGTAAATTTCTTAATGAAATGATTGAGTTCTATCTTTCTAGGCTTTTATACCATATTATCAATGCAGCTACCTGACCAACTGAATGATCCCTTAAAATTGTAGGATAGTAAAAGAGGAAATTAATTCACAAAAGAAGACCAGGCATTTTAACTGCTTTTATTAGACCATACTGATGCATTTGAAAGAGCCTTGCAATCAAGTCAATGTCATTTCTCCCAAATCTGGGGTGGCAGTCTCCCCTTTGCTCTGTTCTCACTTAACAGAGACAGGAGCAGGGGCAACCCTTCTCTTGATGGCTCTCCTGCCATTCCTCTTCTTGGAAGGTAAAACCACAGGCTGATTTAAGTGCAGGACTCCGCCCTGAGAGATGGTGATACCTCCCAGCAGTTTCTTGAGCTCTGAGTCGCTGTGAATGGCCAGCTGCAAGTGGCGTGGGGAAATCCGACGCTTCTTGCTGCGTGCAGCGACTTCCCCAGCAATATCCACAGGCTCATGAGTCACTTATTGAAGCACCGCGGCCATATATACTGGGGCTCCAGCTCCAATACGGTCTGCAAATTGTCCTTTGCGGAGCAATCTGTCTATGCGACTGACAGAGAACTGCAGCCCTGCCAGGAAAGAACGGGTGATTTTGGCTTTTAGGGTCTTCTGCGGTTGAGGGCTCACCAGAGTGCTCAGACTCAGACTCAGACTCAGACTCAGTCATGTTGCAGACTTCTAGTGTTCCAGCAACACTTGGCTTGACTTTCTTGGCTTTCTTTTGTTTTCTCTGCTTGGTTTCCCTGAGTCTTTCCTCAGGAATTGGCCTGCCTAGCTTTTTTCTTGACTTGCTTGGCTTCAGTGGATGTTTCCTTGCTTGGCTCCACTTGCCTGTGTCTTTCTTTGCTTGGCTTGCCTGACTCTCTTTCCTTCTGTTCCTGGCTCTGTTCACTTGCTTTTCTCGCTCTTATTTTGCCTTCTTTGATTTCTTCCTGGTCTGGCCTGATTATGACTGGCCTGACCAAGTGTGGCTTGGTTAAGCCACCTCTTGAAATCACCACAGTAGTATGCTGACCCTGTCTGAGCCTGCAGCCTTCTATAACCTCAGTGCAGACAGAGAAAAAACATCCTTTCTGATTGGTTGTCTGAGAACCAATGGGCAACTACTTCATTTGTTACCCAAGCCAGAGGGGATATGTCATCCTTTGATGACATCATTCCCATTGATTCACCGTTTGTGTTGGATTTTTAGTCAGTGATATCTGCTATTAGCAAAACTCATCCTGTAACGGCATGAAATAGGCTTTGGTTACATTTTGAAAATAGGATGCCTTAAATTAGGCACCTAAATAACTTATAAGTGGCCT
>NW_027053800.1:20000-21711 GCF_011386835.1 Chrysemys picta bellii | reverse complement strand
CAACTTCTTAGAGGGACAAGTGGCGTTCAGCCACCCGAGATTGAGCAATAACAGGTCTGTGATGCCCTTAGATGTCCGGGGCTGCACGCGCGCTACACTGACTGGCTCAGCGTGTGTCTACCCTACGCCGACAGGTGCGGGTAACCCGTTGAACCCCATTCGTGATGGGGATCGGGGATTGCAATTATTCCCCATGAACGAGGAATTCCCAGTAAGTGCGGGTCATAAGCTCGCGTTGATTAAGTCCCTGCCCTTTGTACACACCGCCCGTCGCTACTACCGATTGGATGGTTTAGTGAGGTCCTCGGATCGGCCCTGCCGGGGTCGGTCACGGCCCTGGTGGAGCGCCGAGAAGACGGTCGAACTTGACTATCTAGAGGAAGTAAAAGTCGTAACAAGGTTTCCGTAGGTGAACCTGCGGAAGGATCATTAACGGGGTTGCGCTCGGCCGGCTCGGGGTCCCCCGACGGCGGCGCAGCTGACGACCGAAGAAGGCCTTGGACGCCTCCCCGCGCGCAGGATGGGACCCCGGCGGCGGGGTCCCGTGCGCGGGGAGGGCCGGGCGCCCCTTCCGCGCTCGCTCGGTCCCAGGCGGCTGGGAAGGGTTGAGCTCGGCGGAGGGGGTCTCCTCCATCCGTGCCGGTCCGCTGCCGGGCCACCGTCGCGCCTTCCCCACCGTGCGTGTACCCGAGCCGCATCCCTCCGAGACGCCGCCCGCCCGTGCGGTCTGCCCCCCGGTCGCTGGGACCGCCCTCCCCGCCGCTTCGGCGCGTGGGGAAGGGCGGGGACCGGGCCGCGGGCGACCGCCCCGGACGGGGAGCTCTCGCTGCGGGTGTGCGGACGGGATGGCGACCGGAGGGGGCGCGCAAACGTCGGTGGCCCCAGTCACGTCCTCCTCCCAGGCACGCCGGGAACAGAGGGAAACCCCGGATCCCTGGGAGCGGGCGCGGCCGTGGCAGCGGTTTCTCTCGGCACGCCTTCTGGGACGACGCCCCCCGAGGTAACGCGGAGCCGGCTGGCGGGTGCCGGGCACCACTCCGCCTGCCGTCCGTCGCTCGCCTGCCTACCCCCCCGCGGGTAGGCCGGAAGCGGCGGCGGGGGACGCCCCAGAGGGATTGGAACCGTTTCCCTCACCCAGGAGCCAGGTACCTAGCGCTCTCCGCGAGCCTCGCGGCCCGGGGAAGGCGGTGGTTCAAAGACTTGTGCGGCCTGAGGTGGCCCGTGGACGCCCACGAGGGGGGCCCCGGGGAGGGCGGAAGGGAGACCGCCGAGGAGGGAAGGACGTACGTCCGAGGACGTCCGTGCCCCGCCTCGGTATCCCCATGCCGCCCCCCCCAGCCCCCGCCCCCGGTCCACGGGAAGCCCAGGACGGAGAGGGGCTACCCTGCCTCCCTTCTCTGCGTGGGGGCCGAAAGGCCGGGGCCCGTCTGCCTCTCCCCCTCCCTCCACCCGGACTCCCACCCCTCGCCCTGCGAGGGGAGGGCGGAAAGGGCTGGGGCGGAGCGGGGGGTCGGTCTGCACGTGGCCGCGGCCGCCTGGCCCCTGCGAGCCAAGCGCCTGGACCGAACCCGAGCCTTCGGGCTCGGTTGTTAAACCTTTACTCGTGACCGTAACGTACGAAGGGCGGGCACCGAGGAGGGCTGCCCTGGCCGGGCGGGACGTCCCGGGGGAACGGGCGGGCTAAGGTGGCGAGAGAAAGAGGGACCTGCGG
>NW_027053800.1:7500-12500 GCF_011386835.1 Chrysemys picta bellii | reverse complement strand
CCGTGTCGGCGGCGGTGGCGGGTGTCAGGCTTTACGTCCAGCCTCCGGAGGGTGAGCGTCCTCGGACGCGATGCAGCCGCCGCAGAGAGGCAGCCTCCGAGGCAGGGAGCGGAGCACCGAGGCTGGGGAGTGGGGAGCAGGAGCCGGGGGGGAGGTGGGGGGCGTTCAGGACAACAGGTCAACCCCCTGGAAGCGGCTGTCAAATGTTCAACGTCCCCACTCGGCCACCAGGTCAAGCCCCGGGAAGCGGCTGTAAAATTCTCAAAGTCCCCACCGGGACAATAGGTCAAGCCCTGGGAGGCGGCTGTCAAATGTTCAAAGTCCCCACCGGGACAACAGGTCAACCCCCGGGAAGCGGCTGTCAAATTTTCAAAGTCCCCGTTCGGCCACCAGGTCAACCCGCTGAATCTACTGGGTTGACCTGGCGGCCGTTTTGCTTTCCGGCCACCAGGTCAACCCATTGGTTTCGACGGGTTGACCTGGCGGCTGGTTTGCTTTCCGGCCACCAGGTCAACCCATTGGATTCGACGGGTTGACCTGGTGGCCGGTTTGCTTTCCGGCCCGGGTGTCACCCCACTCCGAGGGCAGCACGGCAGTGGTCTTGAGGACCACAGAGGGGGGCTTAATAGTCGAGACGGAGCAGGTCCGGGGGAGGCTTAATAGTCGCCCCCCGGCCAGTCCGGGGGAGGCTTAATAGTCGTCCCCCGAGGACTCCGGGGGCCAGGCTTAATAGTCGTCCCCCCCCGGGCGCTCCAGGGGGGAAAGCTTAATAGTCCTCCCCCGAGGACTCCGGGGGCAGGCTTAACAGTCGTCCGCCCCGGGCGCTCCAGGGGGAAAGCTTAATAGTCCTCCCCCGACAGTGTGTGTGTGTGTGTGTGGGAGGGAGGCTTAGCAGTCTTGCCCCGGGCGGTCCGGTGGGGGAGGCTTAGCAGTCGTCCCCAGGGCGGTCCGGGGGTGGGGGGGGGGGGGAGGCCTCACAGTCGTCCCTCGGAGAGCCGGGTCAGCGGCAGTGGTGGGTTTACGTCCAGCCTCCGGAGGGTGCGCGTCCTCGGAGGCGATGCAGGCGCCGCAGAGAGGCAGCCTCCGAGGCAGGGAGCGGAGCACCGAGGCTGGGGAGAGGGGAGCAGGAGCCGGGGGCTGGGGCTGGGGGTGGGGGGCGTTCAGGACAACCGGTCAAGCCCCGGGAAGCAGCTGTCAAATGTTCCAAGTCCCCACTCGGCCACCAGGTCCACCCCAGTCTAGCAATGGGGTTGACCTGGCTGACGGCCGGTTAGTATCAAGGTAAACTCACCGTCGTCCACAGGAGGGCAGCTCTCAGGCCGGCCGGCTGCGGCTGACTCTGGGGCGGCGCCCGGTCCCGGCAGCGAGGGGCGGGGGGCGCGGAGCGAGACGGGGCTAACCGGGGGGGGGCGCCTCCTGCGACTTTGGGGGCCGCGGGTCGTCAGTGGCGTGCAGGCCGGGCCTCTCCCGGGGGATTCGGGGGGGCGGTCCTGCGGGCCGGGCGCAGGGGGCTCGAGCGAGCCCGGGCCGGTCCGCCCCGGGGCCGGGGTCTCCGCCTGCGGCTCAGGGGGGCGCGGGTCGTCGGGGGAGGAAGCCCGGGGGAGCCGCACACCGGCCCGCCAGGCCAGGCCTGGCCTGGATGGCCGCGGGGGGATTCGGGGCGGTCCCGCGGGCCGGGGGCCGGGCGCAGGGGAGGCGGGGGGGCCGAGCGAGTCCGTCCCGGGCCCGGGGCCTCCCCCTGCGGCTTTGGGGTCCGTGGGTCCCCGCTGGAGGAAGCCACTGGGAGCTGGACACCCGCCGTCCGTCCCGCCAGGCCAGGCCTGGCCTGGGTGGCCGCGGGGGGATTCGGGGCGGTCCCGCGGGCCGGGGGCCGGGCGCAGGGGAGGCGGGGGGGCCGAGCGAGTCGGGCCCGGGCCCGGGGCCTCCCCCTGCGGCTTTGGGGTCCGTGGGTCCCCGCTGGAGGAAGCCGCTGGGCGCTGGACACCCGCCGTCCGTCCCGCCTGGCCAGGCCTGGCCTGGGTGGCCGCGGGGGGATTCGGGGCGGTCCCGCGGGCCGGCGGCCGGGCGCAGGGGGTCCGAGCGAGTCCGTCCCGGGCCCGGGGCCTCCCCCTGCGGCTTTGGGGTCCGTGGGTCCCCGCTGGAGGAAGCCGCTGGGCGCTGGACACCCGCCGTCCGTCCCGCCTGGCCAGGCCTGGCCTGGGTGGCCGCGGGGGGGGATTCGGGGCGGACCTGCGGGCCGGCGGCCGGGAGGGTCCGGGCCAGTCCGCCCCATGCCCGGGGTCTCCCCCAGCGGCTTCGGTGGCCCCGGGGGGGGTCCTCCGCGGAGGAAGCCGGGTGGGTGGGGAGCCGGACCCCAGGCGCCCAGACCCGTGACCTGCGGCCGCGACCTCCGACTCGGCAGGAGCGACGAGGGGCTTTCCGGCCCGTCCCCCCCTCTCCTTCCCCCCCAGAAAAGGAGAGAGAGCTGACTCGGACCGGGAAAAGCTGCCTACGGCACCTGGGATTCCCAGGCGGTCACCCATCCAAGTACTAGCCAGGCCCGGGACGGTTTACCTTCCGAGATCGGACGGGATCGGGGGCGTTCGGTCCGGTATGGCCGTAGGCACCCGGCCCCGCGCCTCCTCGCCCGCTTTCCCCTGCCGACGCCCGGGCCTGCCGCACGGTGAGCCCCGGTCGGACTGCCCCCCCCCCCTGCGGCAGGGCCCCCGTCTCTCGCGGGCCCGGTCCTTTTTTCCTTTTCGAGCTCCGGGGCCCGGGCTGGCCGCCAGAGCCCCTCCGCCCGCCCTCCCCGGCGTCGGGGAAAATACTGTCCCGGACTTCCAGTGCGCCCGATCCTGTCAGCCGGGGGGTGGGGAGGGGCAGTCCCTCGCTGCGGCCGGGGAGGGTGAGCCCAGGGCGGCTTGCCTGCCGTGCGAGGCCCCTCTCGGCCACCAGGTCAACCCCGAGTCGAAAGGGCTGAAAAATTTTCAGAGTCCCCTCCCGGGCACCAGGTCAACCCGTGGAATCGGACGGGTTCACCTGCTGGCCGGTTCGCTTCCCGGGCACCAGGTCAACCCGTGGAATCGAAAGGGTTCACCTGCTGGCCGGTTTGCTTTCCGGCCACCAGGTCAACCCCTAGGGGTTTTAACGGGGGCACGCCCGGTGGCCTCTTTCCCGTCCGGTCACCAGGTCAACCCGGATCTCCCTCCTTCCCTGGGCGTCCCCTCCTCGGAGGCGTCAGGTTCCATTCCCCCCCCCCCCCCAGACTTCCAGGGGCCCGATCCAGTCGGCCGGGAGGCAGTCCCTCGCTGCGGCCGGGGAGGGTGAGCCCAGGGCGGCCTGGTCCATGTCTCTAGTGGGCCCGATCCTTTTTTTTTTTTTCGAGCTCCGGGGCCAGGCCCGCCCGGGCAGCCCTCCTCGGAGGCGTGGGGCGATTTCCCCCCGCCCCCAGACTTCCAGGGGCCCGATCCTGTCGGCCGGGAGGCAGTCCCTCGCTGCGGCCGGGGAGGGTCAGCCCAGGGCGGCTTGCCTGCCGTGCGAGTCCCCTCTCGGCCACCAGGTCAACCCCGAGTCGAAAGGGCTGAAAAATTTTCAGAGTCCCCTCCCGGGCACCAGGTCAACCCGTGGAATCGAACGGGTTCACCTGCTGGCCGGTTCGCTTTCCGGCCACCAGGTCAACCCGTGGAATCGAAAGGGTTCACCTGCTGGCCGGTTCGCTTTCCGGCCACCAGGTCAACCCCTAGGTTTTAAGGGGGGGGGACGCCAGGTGGCCTCTTTCCCGTCCGGTCACCAGGTCAACCCGGATCTCCCTCCTTCCCTGGGCGCCCCCTCCTCGGAGGCGTCAGGTTCCATTCTTTTTTCCAGACTTCCAGGGGCCCGATCCAGTCGGCCGGGTGGCAGTCCCTCGCTGCGGCCGGGGAGGGTGAGCCCAGGGCGGCTTGCCTGCCGTGCGAGTCCCCTCTCGGCCACCAGGTCAACCCCGAGTCGAAAGGGCTGAAAAATTTTCAGAGTCCCCTCCCGGGCACCAGGTCAACCCGTGGAATCGAACGGGTTCACCTGCTGGCCGGTTCGCTTCCCGGGCACCAGGTCAACCCGTGGAATCGAAAGGGTTCACCTGCTGGCCGGTTCGCTTTCCGGCCACCAGGTCAACCCCTAGGTTTTAAGGGGGGGGACGCCCGGTGGCCTCTTTCCCGTCCGGTCACCAGGTCAACCCGGATCTCCCTCCTTCCCTGGGCGCCCCCTCCTCGGAGGCGTCAGGTTCCAGTCTTTTTTCCAGACTTCCAGGGGCCCGATCCAGTCGGCCGGGAGGCAGTCCCTCGCTGCGGCCGGGGAGGGTGAGCCCAGGGCGGCCTGGTCCATGTCTCTAGTGGGCCCGATCCTTTTTTTTTTTTCGAGCTCCGGGGCCAGGCCCGCCCGGGCAGCCCTCCTCGGAGGCGTGGGGCGATTTCCCCCCCCCACCCCCAGACTTCCAGGGGCCCGATCCTGTCGGCCGGGAGGCAGTCCCTCGCTGCGGCCGGGGAGGGTCAGCCCAGGGCGGCCTGCTTGGCGGCCGGGTCCATGTCTCTAGTGGGCCCGATCCTTTTTTTCCCTTTTCCGGCTCCGGGGCCCGGGGTGCTCGGGTAGCCCTCCGCGGTGGCGTCGGCCAATTTTTTTTAAAATCAGACTTCCGTGGGCCCGATCCTGACGGCCGGGAGGCAGTCCCTCGCCGCGTCCGGGGACGGCGAGACGCTCGGCCACCGGGTCAACCCGGAGGAAGCGGGCTGGGGGGAAAAAAAAAAAAAAAAGTTTTCCAAGTCCGAAAAATTTTCAAAGTCCCCTCTCGGCCACCAGGTCAACCCCTTTGGAGCGAATGGGTTGACCTGACGGCCGGTCGTCTCGCGGATGTCCGGAAGGGGTCGCCCCACGCCGTCTCGGCCGACCGAGGGAACCACGAGGTGGCGCCCGGTTCCAGTTTCGTACCGCCGAAGGCGGGGCTTTGGCTTTTTCGACCTGCCTTTCGAGGATTGTGTGAGGAGATTTCT
>NW_027053799.1:0-12500 GCF_011386835.1 Chrysemys picta bellii | reverse complement strand
CAGCCCCCAGCTCCTGCCGGCCCCTACAAACAAACACACACACACACACACACACAGACAAGGACAGATGCAAATACAGGTACCTTCTCCTCCAATGAGAACTCCCTCTCAAACTCCCCTGTTTGCCGCCGCTGCTCGCAGCTGTACCGCTGCCTGGCTGGGCGGCCGCTTTTATGGGCCCCTTAATCAGCCAGGCCCCGCCCCCTACTCAGGGCTCGGCGTCGTCCCAGCCCCCAGCCCCTGCCGGCCCCTACAAACAAACACACACACACACACACACAAGGACAGATGCAAATACAGGTACCTTCTCCTCCAATGAGAACTCCCTCTCAAACTCCCCTGTTTGCCGCCGCTGCTCGCAGCTGTACCGCTGCCTGGCTGGGCAACCGCTTTTCTGGGCCCCTTAATCAGCCAGGCCCCGCCCCCTACCCAGGGCTCGGCGTCGTCCCAGCCCCCAGCCCCTGCCGGCCCCTACAAACAAACACACACGCGCACACACACACACACACACACACACACACACACAAGGACAGATGCAAATACAGGTACCTTCTCCTCCAATGAGAACTCCCTCTCAAACTCCCCTGTTTGCCGCCGCTGCTCGCAGCTGTACCGCTGCCTGGCCGGGAGGCCGCTTTTATGGGCCCCTTAATCAGCCAGGCCCCGCCCCCTACTCAGGGCTCGGCGTCGTCCCAGCCCCCAGCCCCTGCCGGCCCCTACAAACACACACACACACAAACACACACACAAGGACAGATGCAAATACAGGTACCTTCTCCTCCAATGAGAACTCCCTCTCAATCTCCCCTGTTTGCCGCCGCTGCTCGCAGCTGTACTGCTTCCTGGCCGGGCGGCCGCTTTTATGGGCCCCTTAATCAGCCAGACCCCGCCCCCTACTCAGGGCTCGGCGTCGTCCCAGCCCCCAGCCCCTGCCGGCCCCTACAAACAAACACACACACACACACACAAGGACAGATGCAAATACAGGTACCTTCTCCTCCAATGAGAACTCCCTCTCAAACTCCCCTGTTTGCCGCCGCTGCTCGCAGCTGTACCGCTGCCTGGCTGGGCGGCCGCTTTTATGGGCCCCTTAATCAGCCAGGCCCCGCCCCCTACTCAGGGCTCGGCGTCGTCCCAGCCCCCAGCCCCTGCCGGCCCCTACAAACATACACACACACACACACACACACACACAAGGACAGATGCAAATACAGGTACCTTCTCCTCCAATGAGAACTCCCTCTCAAACTCCCCTGTTTGCCGCCGCTGCTCGCAGCTGTACCGCTGCCTGGCTGGGCGGCCGCTTTTATGGGCCCCTTAATCAGCCAGGCCCCGCCCCCTACTCAGGGCTCGGCGTCGTCCCAGCCCGCAGCCCCTGCCGGCCCCTACAAACAAACACACACACACACGGACAGATGCAAATACAGGGACCTTCTCCTCCAATGAGAACTCCCTCTCAAACTCCCCTGTTTGCCGCCGCTGCTCGCAGCTGTACCGCTGCCTGTCTGGGCGGCCGCTTTTATGGGCCCCTTAATCAGCCAGTCCCCGCCCCCTACTCAGGGCTCGGCGTCGTTCAGCCCGCAGCCCCTGCCGACCCCTACAAACAAACACACACACACAAGGACAGATGCAAATACAGGTACCTTCTCCTCCAATGAGAACTCCCTCTCAAACTCCCCTGTTTGCCGCCGCTGCTCGCAGCTGTACCGCTGCCTGGCTGGGCGGCCGCTTTTCTGGGCCCCTTAATCAGCCAGGCCCCGCCCCCTACTCAGGGCTCGGCGTCGTCCCAGCCCCCAGCCCCTGCCGGCCCCTACAAACAAACACACACACACACACACACACACACACACACAAGGACAGATGCAAATACAGGTACCTTCTCCTCCAATGAGAACTCCCTCTCAAACTCCCCTGTTTGCCGCCGCTGCTCGCAGCTGTACCGCTGCCTTGCTGGGCGGCCGCTTTTCTGGGCCCCTTAATCAGCCAGGCCCCGCCCCCTACTCAGGGCTCGGCGTCGTCCCAGCCCCCAGCCCCTGCCGGCCCCTACAAACAAACACACACACACACACAAAAGGAGATATGCAAATACAGGTACCTTCTCCTCCAATGAGAACTCCCTCTCAAACTCCCCTGTTTGCCGCCGCTGCTCGCAGCTGTACCGCTGCCTGGCTGGGCGGCCGCTTTTCTGGGCCCCTTAATCAGCCAGGCCCCGCCCCCTACTCTGGGCTCGGCGTCGTCCCAGCCCCCAGCCCCTGCCGGCCCCTACAAACAAACACACACACACACACACACACAAGGACAGATGCAAATACAGGTACCTTCTCCTCCAATGAAAACTCCCTCTCAAACTCCGCTGTTTGCCGCCGCTATTCGCAGCTGTACCGCTGCCTGGCTGGGCAACCGCTTTTCTGGGCCCCTTAATCAGCCAGGCCCCGCCCCCTACTCAGGGCTCGGCGTCGTCCCAGCCCCCAGCCCCTGCCAGCCCCTACAAACAAACACACACACACACACACACACACAAGGACAGATGCAAATACAGGTACCTTCTCCTCCAATGAGAACTCCCTCTCAAACTCCCCTGTTTGCCGCCGCTGCTCGCAGCTGTACCGATGCCTGGCTGGGCGGCCGCTTTTCTGGGCCCCTTAATCAGCCAGGCCCGCCCCCTACTCAGGGCTCGGCGTCGTCCCAGCCCCCAGCCCCTGCCGGCCCCTACAAACAAACACACACACACACACACACACACACACACACACACACACACAAGGACAGATGCAAATACAGGTACCTTCTCCTCCAATGAGAACTCCCACTCAAACTCCCCTGTTTGCCGCCACTGCTCGCAGCTGTACCGCTGCCTGGCTGGGCGGCCGCTTTTATGGGCCCCTTAATCAGCCAGGCCCCGCCCCCTACTCAGGGCTCGGCGTCGTCCCAGCCCCCAGCCCCTGCCGGCCCCTACAACCAAACACACAAGGACAGATTCAAATACAGGTACCTTCTCCTCCAATGAGAACTCCCTCTCAAACTCCCCTGTTTGCCGCCGCTGCTCGCAGCTGTACCGCTGCTTTATGGGCCCCTTAATCAGCCAGGCCCCGCCCCCTACTCAGGGCTCGGCGTCGTCCCAGCCCCCAGCCCCTGCCGGCCCCTACAAACAAACACACACACACACACAAAAGGAGATATGCAAATACAGGTACCTTCTCCTCCAATGAGAACTCCCTCTCAAACTCCCCTGTTTGCCGCCGCTGCTCGCAGCTGTACCGCTGCCTGGCTGGGCGGCCGCTTTTATGGGCCCCTTAATCAGCCAGGCCCCGCCCCCTACTCAGGGCTCGGCGTCGTCCCAGCCCCCAGCCCCTGCCGGCCCCTACAACCAAACACACAAGGACAGATTCAAATACAGGTACCTTCTCCTCCAATGAGAACTCCCTCTCAAACTCCCCTGTTTGCCGCCGCTGCTCGCAGCTGTACCGCTGCTTTATGGGCCCCTTAATCAGCCAGGCCCCGCCCCCTACTCAGGGCTCGGCGTCGTCCCAGCCCCCAGCCCCTGCCGGCCCCTACAAACAAACACACACACACACACAAAAGGAGATATGCAAATACAGGTACCTTCTCCTCCAATGAGAACTCCCTCTCAAACTCCCCTGTTTGCCGCCGCTGCTCGCAGCTGTACCGCTGCCTGGCTGGGCGGCCGCTTTTCTGGGCCCCTTAATCAGCCAGGCCCCGCCCCCTACTCTGGGCTCGGCGTCGTCCCAGCCCCCAGCTCCTGCCGGCCCCTACAAACAAACACACACACACACACACACACACACATAAGGACAGATGCAAATACAGGTACCTTCTCCTCCAATGAAAACTCCCTCTCAAACTCCGCTGTTTGCCGCCGCTATTCGCAGCTGTACCGCTGCCTGGCTGGGCAACCGCTTTTCTGGGCCCCTTAATCAGCCAGGCCCCGCCCCCTACTCAGGGCTCGGCGTCGTCCCAGCCCCCAGCCCCTGCCGGCCCCTACAAACAAACACACACAAGGACAGATGCAAATACAGGTACCTTCTCCTCCAATGAGAACTCCCTCTCAAACTCCCCTGTTTGCCGCCGCTGCTCGCAGCTGTACCGATGCCTGGCTGGGCGGCCGCTTTTCTGGGCCCCTTAATCAGCCAGGCCCCGCCCCCTACTCAGGGCTCGGCGTCGTCCCAGCCCCCAGCCCCTGCCGGCCCCTACAAACAAACACACACACACACACACACACACAAGGACAGATGCAAATACAGGTACCTTCTCCTCCAATGAAAACTCCCTCTCAAACTCCCCTGTTTGCCGCCACTGCTCGCAGCTGTACCGCTGCCTGGCTGGGCGGCCGCTTTTATGGGCCCCTTAATCAGCCAGGCCCCGCCCCCTACTCAGGGCTCGGCGTCGTCCCAGCCCCCAGCCCCTGCCGGCCCCTACAAACAAACACACACACACACACACACAAGGACAGATGCAAATACAGGTACCTTCTCCTCCAATGAGAACTCCCTCTCAAACTCCCCTGTTAGCCGCCGCTGCTCGCAGCTGTACCGCTGCCTGGCTGGGCGGCCGCTTTTATGGGCCCCTTAATCAGCCAGGCCCCGCCCCCTACTCAGGGCTCGGCGTCGTCCCAGCCCCCAGCCCCTGCCGGCCCCTACAAACAAACACACACACACACACAAGGACAGATGCAAATACAGGTACCTTCTCCTCCAATGAGAACTCCCTCCAAACTCCCCTGTTTGCCGCCGCTGCTTGCAGCTGTACATCTGCCTGGCTGGGCAACCGCTTTTCTGGGCCCCTTAATCAGCCAGGCCCCGCCCCCTACTCAGGGCTCGGCGTCGTTCCAGCCCCCAGCCCCTGCCGGCCCCTACAAACAAACAAACAAACACACACACACACACACACACACACACACACACACACAGACAAGGACAGATGCAAATACAGGTACCTTCTCCTCCAATGAGAACTCCCTCTCAAACTCCCCTGTTTGCCGCCGCTGCTCGCAGCTGTACCGCTGCCTGGCTGGGCGGCCGCTTTTCTGGGCCCCTTAATCAGCCAGGCCCCGCCCCCTACTCAGGGCTCGGCGTCTTCCCAGCACCCAGCCCCTGCCGGCCCCTACAACCAAACACACAAGGACAGATTCAAATACAGGTACCTTCTCCTGCAATGAGAACTCCCTCTCAAACTCCCCTGTTTGCCGCCGCTGCTCGCAGCTGTACCGCTGCCTGGCCGGGAGGCCGCTTTTATGAGCCCCTTAATCAGCCAGGCCCCGCCCCCTACTCAGGGCTCGGCGTCGTCCCAGCCCCCAGCCCCTGCCGGCCCCTACAAACATACACACACACACACACACACACACACACACACGGACAGATGCAAATACAGGTACCTTCTGCTCCAATGAGAACTCCCTCTCAAACTCCCCTGTTTGCCGCCGCTGCTCGCAGCTGTACCGCTGCCTGGCTGGGCGGCCGCTTTTCTGGGCCCCTTAATCAGCCAGGCCCCGCCCCCTACTCAGGGCTCGGCGTCTTCCCAGCACCCAGCCCCTGCCGGCCCCTACAACCAAACACACAAGGACAGATTCAAATACAGGTACCTTCTCCTGCAATGAGAACTCCCTCTCAAACTCCCCTGTTTGCCGCCGCTGCTCGCAGCTGTACCGCTGCCTGGCCGGGAGGCCGCTTTTATGAGCCCCTTAATCAGCCAGGCCCCGCCCCCTACTCAGGGCTCGGCGTCGTCCCAGCCCCCAGCCCCTGCCGGCCCCTACAAACATACACACACACACACACACACACACACACACACGGACAGATGCAAATACAGGTACCTTCTGCTCCAATGAGAACTCCCTCTCAAACTCCCCTGTTTGCCGCCGCTGCTCGCAGCTGTACCGCTGCCTGGCTGGGCGGCCGCTTTTCTGGGCCCCTTAATCAGCCAGGCCCCGCCCCCTACTCAGGGCTCGGCGTCGTCCCAGCCCCCAGCCCCTGCCGGCCCCTAGAAACAAACACACACACACACACACACACACACACAAGGACAGATGCAAATACAGGTACCTTCTCCTCCAATGAGAACTCCCTCTCAAACTCCCCTGTTTGCCGCCACTGCTCGCAGCTGTACCGCTGCTTTATGGGCCCCTTAATCAGCCAGGCCCCGCCCCCTACTCAGGGCTCGGCGTCGTCCCAGCCCCCAGCCCCTGCCGGCCCCTACAAACAAACACACACACACACACACACAAGGACAGATGCAAATACAGGTACCTTCTCCTCCAATGAGAACTCCCTCTCAAACTCCCCTGTTTGCCGCCGCTGCTCGCAGCTGTACCGCTGCCTGGCTGGGCGGCCGCTTTTATGGGCCCCTTAATCAGCCAGGCCCCGCCCCCTACTCAGGGCTCGGCGTCGTCCCAGCCCCCAGCCCCTGCCGGCCCCTACAAACAAACACACACACACACACAAGGACAGATGCAAATACAGGTACCTTCTCCTCCAATGAGAACTCCCTCCAAACTCCCCTGTTTGCCGCCGCTGCTCGCAACTGTACATCTGCCTGGCTGGGCAACCGCTTTTATGGGCCCCTTAATCAGCCAGGCCCCGCCCCCTACTCAGGGCTCGGCGTCGTCCCAGCCCCCAGCCCCTGCCGGCCCCTACAAACAAACAAACAAACACACACACACACACACACACACACACACACACACACACACACACACACACACACAAGGACAGATGCAAATACAGGTACCTTCTCCTCCAATGAGAACTCCCTCTCAAACTCCCCTGTTTGTCGCCGCTGCTCGCAGCTGTACCGCTGCCTGGCTGGGCGGCCGCTTTTATGGGCCCCTTAATCAGCCAGGCCCCGCCCCCTACTCAGGGCTCGGCGTCGTCCCAGCCCCCAGCCCCTGCCGGCCCCTACAAACACACACACACACACAGACAAAGACAGATGCAAATACAGGTACCTTCTCCTCCAATGAGAACTCCCTCTCAAACTCCCCTGTTTGCCGCCGCTGCTCGCAGCTGTACCGCTGCCTGGCTGGGCGGCCGCTTTTCTGGGCCCCTTAATCAGCCAGGCCCCGCCCCCTACTCAGGGCTCGGCGTCTTCCCAGCACCCAGCCCCTGCCGGCCCCTACAACCAAACACACAAGGACAGATTCAAATACAGGTACCTTCTCCTCCAATGAGAACTCCCTCTCAAACTCCCCTGTTTGCCGCCGCTGCTCGCAGCTGTACCGCTGCCTGGCCGGGAGGCCGCTTTTATGAGCCCCTTAATCAGCCAGGCCCCGCCCCCTACTCAGGGCTCGGCGTCGTCCCAGCCCCCAGCCCCTGCCGGCCCCTACAAACATACACACACACACACACACACACACACACACACGGACAGATGCAAATACAGGTACCTTCTCCTCCAATGAGAACTCCCTCTCAAACTCCCCTGTTTGCCGCCGCTGCTCGCAGCTGTACCGCTGCCTGGCTGGGCGGCCGCTTTTATGGGCCCCTTAATCAGCCAGGCCCCGCCCCCTACTCAGGGCTCGGCGTCGTCCCAGCCCCCAGCCCCTGCCGGCCCCTACAAACAAACACACACACACACACACACAAGGACAGATGCAAATACAGGTACCTTCTCCTCCAATGAGAACTCCCTCTCAAACTCCCCTGTTTGCCGCCGCTGCTCGCAGCTGTACCGCTGCCTGGCTGGGCAACCGCTTTTCTGGGCCCCTTAATCAGCCAGGCCCCGCCCGCTACCCAGGGCTCGGCGTCGTCCCAGCCCCCAGCCCCTGCCGGCCCCTACAAACAAACACACACACACAAGGACAGATGCAAATACAGGTACCTTCTCCTCCAATGAAAACTCCCTCTCAAACTCCGCTGTTTGCCGCCGCTATTCGCAGCTGTACCGCTGCCTGGCTGGGCAACCGCTTTTCTGGGCCCCTTAATCAGCCAGGCCCCGCCCCCTACTCAGGGCTCGGCGTCGTCCCAGCCCCCAGCCCCTGCCGGCCCCTACAAACAAACACACACACACACACAAGGACAGATGCAAATACAGGTACCTTCTTCTCCAATGAGAACACCCTCTCAAACTCCCGTTTGCCGCCGCTGCTCGCAGCTGTACCGCTGCCTGGCTGGGCGGCCGCTTTTATGGGCCCCTTAATCAGCCAGGCCCCGCCCCCTACTCAGGGCTCGGCGTCGTCCCAGCCCCAGCCCTTGCCGGCCCCTACAAACAAACACACACGCACACACAAGGACAGATGCAAATACAGGTACCTTCTCCTCCAATGAGAACTCCCTCTCAAACTCCCCTGTTTGCTGCCGCTGCTTGCAGCTGTACCGCTGCCTGGCTGGGGGGCGGCTTTTATGGGCCCCTTAATCAGCCTGGCCCGGCCCCCTACTCAGGGCTCGGCGTCTTCCCAGCACCCAGCCCCTGCCGGCCCCTACAAACAAACACACACACAAGGACAGATGCAAATACAGGTACCTTCTCCTCCAATGAGAACTCCGTCTCAAATTCCCCTGTTTGCCGCCGCTGCTCGCAGCTGTACCGCTGCCTGGCTGGGCGGCCGCTTTTCTGGGCCCCTTAATCAGCCAGGCCCCGCCCCTACTCAGGGCTCGGCGTCGTCCCAGCCCCCAGCCCCTGCCGGCCCCTAGAAACAAACACACACACACACACACACACACACACACACACACAAGGACAGATGCAAATACAGGTACCTTCTCCTCCAATGAGAACTCCCTCTCAAACTCCCCTGTTTGCCGCCACTGCTCGCAGCTGTACCGCTGCTTTATGGGCCCCTTAATCAGCCAGGCCCCGCCCCCTACTCAGGGCTCGGCGTCGTCCCAGCCCCAGCCCCTGCCGGCCCCTACAAACAAACACACACACACACACACACAAGGACAGATGCAAATACAGGTACCTTCTCCTCCAATGAGAACTCCCTCTCAAACTCCCCTGTTTGCCGCCGCTGCTCGCAGCTGTACCGCTGCCTGGCTGGGCGGCCGCTTTATGGGCCCCTTAATCAGCCAGGCCCCGCCCCCTGCTCAGGGCTCGGCGTCGTCCCAGCCCCCAGCCCCTGCCGGCCCCTACAAACAAACACACACACACACACAAGGACAGATGCAAATACAGGTACCTTCTCCTCCAATGAGAACTCCCTCCAAACTCCCCTGTTTGCCGCCGCTGCTCGCAGCTGTACATCTGCCTGGCTGGGCAACCGCTTTTATGGGCCCCTTAATCAGCCAGGCCCCGCCCCCTACTCAGGGCTCGGCGTCGTCCCAGCCCCCAGCCCCTGCCGGCCCCTACAAACAACAAACAAACACACACACACACACACACACACACACACACACACACACACACACACACACAAGGACAGATGCAAATACAGGTACCTTCTCCTCCAATGAGAACTCCCTCTCAAACTCCCCTGTTTGTCGCCGCTGCTCGCAGCTGTACCGCTGCCTGGCTGGGCGGCCGCTTTTATGGGCCCCTTAATCAGCCAGGCCCCGCCCCCCTACTCAGGGCTCGGCGTCGTCCCAGCCCCCAGCCCCTGCCGGCCCCTACAAACAAACACACACACACACAGACAAGGACAGATGCAAATACAGGTACCTTCTCCTCCAATGAGAACTCCCTCTCAAACTCCCCTGTTTGCCGCCGCTGCTCGCAGCTGTACCGCTGCCTGGCTGGGCGGCCGCTTTCTGGGCCCCTTAATCAGCCAGGCCCCGCCCCCTACTCAGGGCTCGGCGTCTTCCCAGCACCCAGCCCCTGCCGGCCCCTACAACCAAACACACAAGGACAGATGCAAATACAGGTACCTTCTCCTCCAATGAGAACTCCCTCTCAAACTCCCCTGTTTGCCGCCGCTGCTCGCAGCTGTACCGCTGCCTGGCCGGGAGGCCGCTTTTATGAGCCCCTTAATCAGCCAGGCCCCGCCCCCTACTCAGGGCTCGGCGTCGTCCCAGCCCCCAGCCCCTGCCGGCCCCTACAAACATACACACACACACACACACACACACACACACACGGACAGATGCAAATACAGGTACCTTCTCCTCCAATGAGAAACTCCCTCTCAAACTCCCCTGTTTGCCGCCGCTGCTCGCAGCTGTACCGCTGCCTGGCTGGGCGGCCGCTTTTCTGGGCCCCTTAATCAGCCAGGCCCGCCCCCTACTCTGGGCTAGGCCTCGTCCCAGCCCCCAGCCCCTGCCGGCCCCTACAAACAAACACACACACACACACACACACACACACACACAGACAAGGACAGATGCAAATACAGGTACCTTCTCCTCCAATGAGAACTCCCTCTCAAACTCCCCTGTTTGCCCGCCGCTGCTCGCAGCTGTACCGCTGCCTGGCTGGGCGGGCCGCTTTTATGGGCCCCTTAATCAGCCAGGGCCCCGCCCCCTACTCAGGGCTCGGCGTCGTCCCAGCCCCCAGCCCCTGCCGGCCCCTACAAACAAACACACACACACACACACACAAGGACAGATGCAAATACAGGTACCTTCTCCTCCAATGAGAACTCCCTCTCAAACTCCCCTGTTTGCCGCCGCTGCTCGCAGCTGTACCGCTGCCTGGCTGGGCAACCGCTTTTCTGGGCCCCTTAATCAGCCAGGCCCCGCCCGCTACCCAGGGCTCGCGTCGTCCCAGCCCCCAGCCCCTGCCGGCCCCTACAAACAAACACACACACACAAGGACAGATGCAAATACAGGTACCTTCTCCTCCAATGAAAACTCCCTCTCAAACTCCGCTGTTTGCCGCCGCTATTCGCAGCTGTACCGCTGCCTGGCTGGGCAACCGCTTTTCTGGGCCCCTTAATCAGCCAGGCCCCGCCCCTACTCAGGGCTCGGCGTCGTCCCAGCCCCCAGCCCCTGCCGGCCCCTACAAACAAACACACACACACACACAAGGACAGATGCAAATACAGGTACCTTCTTCTCCAATGAGAACACCCTCTCAAACTCCCGTTTGCCGCCGCTGCTCGCAGCTGTACCGCTGCCTGCTGGGCGGCCGCTTTTATGGGCCCCTTAATCAGCCAGGCCCCGCCCCCTACTCAGGGCTCGGCGTCGTCCCAGCCCCCAGCCCCTGCCGGCCCTACAAACAAACACACACGCACACACAAGGACAGATGCAAATACAGGTACCTTCTCCTCCAATGAGAACTCCCTCTCAAACTCCCCTGTTTGCTGCCGCTGCTTGCAGCTGTACGCTGCCTGGCTGGGGGGCCGCTTTATGGGCCCCTTAATCAGCCTGGCCCGGCCCCCTACTCAGGGCTCGGCGTCTTCCCAGCACCCAGCCCCTGCCGGCCCCTACAAACAAACACACACACAAGGACAGATGCAAATACAGGTACCTTCTCCTCCAATGAGAACTCCGTCTCAAATTCCCCTGTTTCCCGCCGCTGATCGGAGCTGTACCGCTGCCTTGCTGGGCGGCCGCTTTTATGGGCCCCTTAATCAGCCAGGCCCCGCCCCCTACTCAGGGCTCGGCGTCTTCCCAGCACCCAGCCCCTGCCGGCCCCTACAAACAAACACACACACAAGGACAGATGCAAATACAGGTACCTTCTCCTCCAATGAGAACTCCCTCTCAAACTCCCCTGTTTGCCGCCGCTGCTCGCAGCTCTACCGCTGCCTGGCTGGACGGCCGCTCTTATGGTCCCCTTAATCAGCCAGGCCCCGCCCCCTACTCAGGCCTCGGCGTCTTCCCAGCACCCAGCCCCTGCCGGCCCCTACAAACAAACACACAAGAACACACAAGGACAGGTGCAAATACAGGTACCTTATCCTCCAATGAGAACTCCCTCTCAAACTCCCCAGTTTGCCGCCGCTGCTCGCATCTGTACCGCTGCCTGGCTGGGCGGCTGCTTTTATGGGCCCCTTAATCAGGCTGGCCCTGCCCCCTACTCAGGGCTCGGCGTCTTCCCAGCACCCAGCCCCTGCCGTCCCCTACAAACAAACACACAAGAACACACAAGAACACACAAGGACAGATGCAAATACAGGTACCTTCTCCTCCAATGAGAACTCCCTCTCAAACTCCCCTGTTTGCCGCCGCTGCTCGCAGCTGTACCGCTCGCTGGCTGGGCGGCCCGCTTTTATGGGCCCCTTAATCAGCCTGGCCCCGCCCGCTACTCAAGGCTCGGCGTCGTCCCAGCCCCCAGCCCCTGCCGGCCCCTACAAACAAACACACAAGAACACACAAGGACAGATGCAAATACAGGTACCTTCTCCTCCAATGAGAACTCCCTCTCAAACTCCCCTGTTTGCTGCCGCTGCTTGCAGCTGTACCGCTGCCTGGCTGGGCGGGCCGCTTTTATGGGCCCCTTAATCAGCCAGGCCCCGCCCCCTACTCAGGGCTCGGCGTCGTCCCAGCCCCCAGCCCCTGCCGGCCCCTACAAACAAACACACACAAAGACACACACACACACACACACACACACACACACACAGGGATAGATGCAAATACAGGTACCTTCTCCTCCAATGAGAACTCC
>NW_027053798.1:0-21732 GCF_011386835.1 Chrysemys picta bellii | reverse complement strand
AAACGAGTGTGCAAGAATTCATCTTACTGGGCTTTCCTGGCACTTGGTATTTCCGGATGTCCCTTGTTGTACTGTTTTCTGTGATGTACATGCTAACGATCCTAGGGAATGTGTCCATCATAGCTTTAGTGTGGACCCACCCGCAGTTCCACACCCCCATGTACTTCTTCCTCTGCAATCTCTCCTTCCTGGAGATCTGGTTCACCACAGCATGTGTCCCCAAGGCTATTGGTGTCATGCTAGGGACAAGCCAAACTATCTCTTTCACTGTCTGCCTCCTGCAATTGTTCTTTTTCCTCTCCATGGGTTCTACAGAATGTTTCCTCCTGGCTGTCATGGCCTATGACCGCTATTTGGCCATATGCCACCCATTGCGCTACAGCTCCCTCATGAACAGCACCATCATTGTTTGGCTGGCCCTTATCTCTTGGCTGTGTGGTTTCCTGGCTATCTCTGTGCTGGCATCTCTAATATCCAGGTTGTCTTTCTGTGGCCCCAACATCATCAATCATTTCGTTTGTGACATAGATTCCTGGATAGCACTCTCCTGCACTGACACAAGCCTCATTGAACTGGCAGCATTCATTATCTCAATCATTGTTGTCGTGGTCTCATGCGCGATAACACTGGTCTCCTACTTTTACATCATCTCCACCATCTTGAGAATCCCATCAGCCCAAGGCCGGCAAAAGGCCTTTTCCACTTGCTCTGCCCATCTCTCTGTTGTGACTATCTGGTACGGCTCCATCACTTTTCTGTATGTCAAGCCTTCTGCACAAAGCTCATTGGATTTGAATAAAACAATCAACATCTTTAGCACTGTTGTAACTCCGATATTAAATCCTTTCATTTACACTTTAAGAAACAAAGAGGTGAAGGAAGCCTTGGCAAAGGCATTCAGTAGGATGTGAAGTCATTTTCAAACAAGCTGGATTTAGTAGAAATTTAGTCAAAAGGACCAAAACATTCCTGAAGGTCATGAATATAGTAGAAAATTAGGAAAAGGGGTTGATGCAGAGAATTTCAAAGGGCAACCAACTCCTTTTTTCTTAAAATGGGAGTCAGACACCTAAATCCTCCCTTAAATCCTAATCTACTTTCTTTGTGCAGGAGATCATATCTTTGCTTTTTAGCTTTCCTCATTTACAGTAATAAACAGTTACTTTTTTCTTGGATGAGATCAAGTTATTGACTGTTGTCCACTGATCTGACCTTGGAGGGTTTATAGTTCGGGTAAAATATAATCTAGCTGTTAAGCATGCTTATAGAAATAATAATGGAAGTTCTGGAGCTGTAATGTGAAGCACAGGATATACAAATATTTAATACAAAATATATGTATTAAAAGTAGGCTGGCTCTAGGTTTTAATAATTAATTATTAAGGGGTTAGAGTGGGGCCTAGCAGAAGTTGGAGTTGGCATAAGATAGCGTGAGAGTTATGAGTGCTTGACTGAAGGTTATGGAATCATACTTGCTTGACCTAAGGTTATAAAATATAGCAATATGTATCTTGTAATAGTTAGCAATGCATTTGGGGTGAAACAGCTAAACCATAAAGGAACAGATAGTAGCATCTTAGTGGCTTTTTGCAACAAGAGCTAACTGCATTGAGCTTCAAAACTATTGGTAAAGGGACTGGTGCAGATGCTCGTATTACTGTTGAAAAGGTAATTATGGTGAATTGGAACACCATGTATGGACAACTGGAACCCTAAAATTGGTATCCTGGATTACCAAATAGGAATAGGGGGCTGAGATTTGACTTGATCAGATATTGTCCCAGATGTATGTGGGAAGAATGAAAAAAGGAGTACAAAAGTGTATCAAACTTGTTCCTAGCTGGGACACTGGAATTATGATATGGGACAACTGAGTAGGAAACATGGCCCAGCTCTTTCCTCTTGGGGTGATTTCCACATACTTTTTCTTCCATCTTTCTTTCTAAGGGTTTCCATAAAGTTGTAAGTATATGTAATATTGCAAGTATCAAAAATACACGCCACTCTGGTCCTGAGCTGGTCACACCTTGAATGGTGGGAGATTCTGGCCACTGCTTTTATTCACTTAGATCTGCCTGGCATTTTTCCAAGAAAGAGTATTTCCTTTGAAAATATTTGGCCTTTTTTAGTTGAAATTGTCAACATTGTCAACATTTTTCATGACAAGAAATCATGCATTTTTAATGTATTGTTTGAAGAAGTGATCAAAGATATCTCAGCATGGATATTGACAAAATATTCAGTATATGAAATTTTTCAGACAATATTGCCATATATAGTAACATATATAAAAGATATATTATATATTTATAACATATATTATTTATGTAAGCTGGCTTAAGGGGTCTGATGAAAAAGGTAGCTAAGCTTGTTGATGGGTAGATGATAGATGGGGAAGACAGGACTGCGCTACCCTCACCAGTACAAGGGGGGAAGGTATTAACACTTGTGAATGGGTGAACCCTTGGGGATGGAAGGCTGACTCATCACCTCACTACACTCAAGCATCTTCAGACCTGCAGTGACTCATGAAAGTACGTGGGTTCCTCCACATGATGGAGCCAACTAGTGTTGAGAAACTCAGACTTGTGAATCCAGAAAAATACACCCTGAGGGTAGTGTTACTTGCAGGTTGTATAGTGTTACTGATGAATCCTGTCCATATCAATCTTCTCCTTCCCATTATGTGCTTCCTGTCTCTTTCCCCATAGAAATAAAGTATACCTTGGTTGGTGGTTTATAAGTTATGGAGGTGTCAGAAGAGTATATATTTGAGGTATCAGGCCAGTCATAGGGATAAACTCCAGGTTGAGGATAGTCAAAAACACATAGGGAGGTAAGGTAGGATTCCTGAATACCATAACAGTCAGTTGGAGACACCACCCATTAGGGGCTAAGAACCCAGGCCATTGAAACCCACTGTGGCCAAATCAGAGGGACACCAGGTAAGGGCTCCTCTTGATGATTATCTGCCCTTAGGGGCACAGTGACCCATGAAACCACCTTACATAGATATTTATCTTTCAGGCATATATATCTAAAATATCTAAAAAGATATAAATATAGATATATATCAAAGGTGTATTTCGGACAAATGTATACATGGCAATTGTATCTGAAAGTTTTCATGTACCCATTTTTTTTTTCAATATCCAATCAGATACGCTTTTTGATCAGAGAGAGTGAGAAAGACTTTTGGCTTTTAAAATACTTTTAATAAATATCAGTACAGAAACACAGAAAAGAAAAGAAATATATAAATTCCACAGCAGTTGGCCACCCCAACAGTTCATTTATAATAGCCCAGTGCTGCATAAATTGTTTCAAATCACTTATAAGAGTACAATATATAAACTCCAAATGAAGACACGAAACCCCTAAACATCTAAAATAATAATAATAATAATACATTTGCAACCCCAGTACCAATAAATTACTATCATCTACTTTTATAATGGACATCTTTGCTTGACCCAAAATAAAGTTTTCAAGGCATACAACAGATCTCTTTGTGAACCTATACTTAACAGTAAAATAAATACAGTAGGAGAAAAATCAAGGGATAATAACTTAAAAATACCCTGAAGTAAAACAAATAATGTCTGTCACCTGGAACAAGTAGGAAACATGAAAAAAAAAAAGTCTCCTTCATGTTGGACCTGACATGGACACCTGCAGAGTCAAAAATGATGCACAAACATTTTCATGGCTATAGCTCCATGAAGAACTGACCATTGGAGATCATCCTTCCTTTCTGCAATTGGAGGCTTGTATACAGTTCACCAGGCTGGATGAATGGAGTCCGCCACCAGAAGCTGTCTCCTCCATACTGTATTGGGATAATCAACAAGCATTCAAAAATGATGAATCTTTACTGCAAACATATACAATGACTTATGGCCTAAGGTATTAAAAGTAAGTTCAGAAGATCCATTGAAGGCAAGCAAACTGCCAGGCTTCACAACATCCCAATCCACAACGGAAGTAACAGGCAAGAACATAGAAACATTAGCATAATCAGGAATTAGTATAATCAAGGAGGCAAGTGTCCAGACTGACAATATTGCCCCTAGAAAGGACGATTCCACCAGTGATAAAAACCAAGAAATTAAGTGAACCAAATGAAAACCAAGCTTGACAGCCAAGATATCTGCTGAGACACATGCAAAATTAGTAAAATCAATTAAATGAACCAGTTTTGTTACACCTGTTGCAATAAAGGAAGAGACAAGACTCTTAGAAACAAGACTAGGAATCCTCCCAAGAAGGTTTTAAGCAAGTGGTTCATCAAGCAGTCCTGGGAACTCCAGCCTATCCAGAAGCCTCAGCTTAAAAAATCTCCAAGCACTAAAAAGGCTTTAATTAGAAAAGTTAACACCTCAAAACTGAGGTAACCAGGGTCAACCAAAAAAGTTCCTGAGCAAAAGCCAAACTCCCCACCTGCCAAAGAAAAGCAAAGGGCAGTTGCTTCCAAGAAACAGGCTCATCCCCAAGCAATAGCTGTTGCAGCAACTGTACCCAAAAAGTAGAGATTCTGCTCAAAGGATTAGTGAGACCTTGACCCCTTGCCACATCCACAGTTACAAAATACTCTGCCTCAGCCAGTGTCGGCCATCCCAGAAAAAGTCTAAAAGAACCTTGTGAACTTTTTCTAAAAGGACTGGAGGGGGACACAAAACAATACACTTATGCCACAACACAGAGGCAATTTAATTATTTAATAATTAGTAACACACACCCTTGGAATGAGAGTTGAGGCAAACAGCACTTCCACCTTTGCAACCTCCCCTCTAACTTTTCCATAACTCTCTCCCAAATCTGACCCAAAATATCATCTGGTCCCAGCATATTTCCCGTGCCTTAAAGCCAGATCACCTCCACAGTAGTCTTCCCTGGCAAAGTTAGAGGGTGGGAGATCACCCAAGCCCCCAGCAGGAGTGTCTCATGCTTTCCCCAATTTATGCCAGCTGAGGAATCCTGTTTGAAAGAATACTGACGTTCAGTCAAAACCTGGACATTGCAATCATGAGTAATAAACACAGTCACATTGTCAGCATATGCAGAGACTTTCAAGGCAGCACAAGCTGGTATAGGAAGAGAAGGGCAAGAAAGGTGGTTTTGCAACATAGAATCATAGATTATTAGGGTTGGAAGGGACCTCTGGAGATCATCTAGTCCAACCCCCTGCTCAAAGGGGGATCAATCCCCAACTGGCCCCCTCAAGGATTGAGCTCACAACCCCGGGTTTAGTAGGCCAATGCTCAAACCACTGAGCTATCCCCCTCATGCATAACAGGAGCTTGATAGAAAGAACATTCAATAGCCCAGACAGGTTGCACCCTCTATGATTCCCCTACAGACTGGAAAGGGGATGCTCAAAACACCATTCATCTTAAGTAGACTATATATCTCAATATAGAGTAACTGAAAGCAGGAGACAAACCTGGGCCCAAAACCAAAAGCAACAAGGGTACAAAACAAATATTCATCATCTACACTATCAAAAGCCTTCTCTCCATAAAGGGGAATCAACCCAATGTGCAAATCAAATATTTTTGAGGTCAAAATTACATCCCGCAAGCGAACAAGGTGATCAAAAATGGACCTGTTGGGGATGCAATATGTCTGATCAGGGTGAACTACTAAACAAATCACAGTTTTCAATTTATTTGCTAAGACCTTTGAACACAGTTTATCGTCCAAGCAAAGCAGGGAAACAGATCTCCAATTCTTCACCTCCCCAAGGCCCCCTTCTTAGGCAACAGGTAGGAACCACTTGATGACAAATGAGAGGCAGTATCTCCTCTCCAATGCACTCCTGAAAAACCTGGAGCAAGTTAGGCTCAGGAAAGATCCAAAAGGCCTTATAAAACTCAACAGGCAAACCATTAATACCATTAAGGCCACAAGTCAATTCTGAGAGTGTCAGGTCCTGTTCAAGTCTGTCCACATCCAACGTTGAGATCCTAGGAAGATCTTCAAGGAGCCACCAACACTCAGACAGAGACACAGGCTCAGCTGCATACAGGTCTGAGAAAAAATTCACAGCAAAGTTCCTAATCCCCACAGGAGCTGAAAGCACTTGGCCTGAAAATGTCTTGAAATGGCCACTCATTTTCTGGTTGGTATGTTTCTCTTCCAGGTCAGAGAAAAGCTGAGTAGGCACATCCATTTGAGAAAGGCCCTGAAATCAGGCCCTGACCAATGCACCCTGAACGTTGCTACCCAACAGATCTTGAAGGAGCAGTTTTTTTGTCTTTCAAGCTCTCATGTAACCAGAGTCATTACTGCCATGAAAGACTTTTTCAAGTTCCACAATCCCCAACTCTAACTCCTTCATACTCCCACGCAGCAGACCAGGGTTGTCTGCTGCATGTATTGCTGATAAAAATATTTAATATTTATTTTACTCACCTTCTACCACTGCCTTAGGGAGTGGAAAACATCCTTTGAGGCAATCCAGTCTCCCCCAAAATAGTTGAAAGAGTCCTGAAAGTGAACATCTTTTAAAAGGTCACCATTCCCAAGGGCCACCTGCATTTTCTTATTTCTTTCACCTGCATTTTCCAATTAACCACTTGCGTCAGACTCCCACAACAAAAACAGGCCATGTCTTCAGTGGCAACAAACACAGTGTAGTCACACTCCCTAATCCTATAGTTGAGGGAAACTTTTGACACTTTGGAAGCATTGTTTAATACCATATAAACCTGCCCACAAAAGGACAAGACATGCTGAACCTCTGGGGCTGTTCAGTCTAAAGGAAATCTCCTAATAGCACACCAATCTTACTCAGCAGGTCTCTGGCCAGCTGCTCATTTCCTAATAAAGGAAGGACATTAGAGATAGTGACTTTAACAGCAGGTGTTGAGAGGGGCACTACAGGGACTGAAACACACCACACAACAATCCCTTTCACAGCCACCTGCTCAACAAGGCTCTGCGTGGCAACAAGGGAGGCCTACCACACATTTTAAAAAATGGTCACCTTCGTCACAGCTAGAAAACGCGCCTCCACAGAGGCAGATTCTGGAGTTAAAATCTGCAACCCAGGGCCCTGGTTAAACCCTGAGAATCCACAACAAACTGAATCCATGCCAGCCCGGAGGACAGACAAAAGCCTGCTAAAACAAAAGAAATCCTAAAATTAAACCCACAACAATCACAAAACTAAACACACACACAGACAATCACAAATTCTCCATTTACTCAACAGAAAGAGACACAGAGAGAACAGCAAAGCACACCAATGCTCAGTCTCACTCCCACAATCTCCTGAGACAAATAGAGATATTTTTGTATTAGTATATTACAGAAGAAAAGATACATTTGACAGACAAGACTATGGAAAATAGTCGCCGGGATATTGCATGGCTAACTCCATCATTGGAGACTGAGATGTCTGTCAAATTTAAATCAAATGTCTTTCCAGCTCAAGATGTTGCATTGCAGAGGCAATTCCAATATTTTGAAATTGTTTTCATCCTGAATCTGGATGAAAAGTTACAATTTGGAATTTTTTTGTAGAATGAAATGTTCCAAAAAATTTAAACTCAGAAATGGCAAAACATTTCATTCTGATCAAAACTAATGCTAGTCAGAACCCAGAATTCCTGTTCCATGGTAATTTCCAAAGTTTCTTCATTATTATTATTATTACTCTGAATCAGAACAAAAAATAAATAAACATTTCAGAACTTCTTTCAGAACAAAATTCTGAAATTTCATAGAGAAAAAATAGAAAAGACAGCCAGCCAGCCTGAATTGTTTCCTGTAATAGTTTTAATAGAACCAACACGTTCCTATGGAACTGTTCTGTTAGAAAATTTTCAATCAGTTCTAGTTCCAATGTTTCAAAATGAAATATTTCATTTCAAAATGTCAATTCAAAATGAAAACAGTTCAGTGTCAAGTGACATTTGACTGAGTTCTAGTGCCAGCAATACACTTGTTAATTGTGGGACCTCGAACAAGCCACATCCTCGTCCCATGCCTCAGTTTCTCCATCTTGAAATGGAGAAAATGACACCAGCTGAAATTTGTTGGAAATGGAATTTCCATTCCATACAAACTCCAGAAATGTCCTTTCATCCCAAATAAGAACCAAACATTAAAATTTACTGATTTTTTTCTAAAATATTTCATTTCAGAATCATCAAAATTACCTCATTGAAACAAAATGTTTTTATAAGATTCAAATGCTTCTTGTTGCTTTTATCATTATATTACAGACACGATGATATGAAAAATGAGAGCTGGTAGCCCTTGTGATTTTTTGGGGCATTCTAAAACATCTCTAAGAGTTTTACAGACCGTTTTTTGCATTTTAATATTGTGAAAGGGTCAGACCAGACGGCTACAGGAGAGGGCATGAAGGAAGGTGTATTAGCCTCAACCGTTGGGATCTGGAAGTGGGCGGGCTTTAAAGGACCTTCCCCAGCCTAAGGGGCAGGGCCAAGTCTAGCTTTTTTGCTGCCCCAAGCAAAAAAAAAAAAAAAAAAGAGGTGAGGTCACAGGGCTAAACGAAGGGAACTGGATGGGGACACCGAGCAGAGAACCCCGGACAGCACCCACTGCTCCTTGAAGGCATGAAGGGAGCCAGTGGACGCCGTCCAGAGGAACTCTGCCTGGATGCGTGAGACCAGGGAGGAGCGGAAATAGGCCCCACTGTCGCAGAGTGTCCCCTCGTCCAGCATCTTCCTCCTGGTGTTGTAGATGGCTACTTTGGACAGTGCCAGGAAGAGGTTGATAAGGAGGTCTCGCGACTTAGTGGGGCCACGGAAAGGGTGTACAAATATAAACAAGTGTGGGGAGAAGTGCAGCCAGAACCCCAGCAGGAGGTTCTGGAGAAGCCGGAATAGGGGCTGCACTCCAGATACACGTGCGCCAGGGTCTCCTTCATGCCGCAAAAGGGGCAGGTGTCTGGGATGGGGGTGAACTGCGCCAAGAACACACCTGTGCTCAGGACTCCATGAAGGAGCCACCAACTGACATCCCCAGCAGCCTTTGAGACCAGGGTGGAGTATAGGCTGGCCCACCGGGGTTCCTCATGTGCCAGAGGTGGTAGGAGGTCCTGCCACTTCGTGACGGGGTGGGACGTGAGAGGGAGGACATGAAGGGTGTGGAGCACGAGCATGTACAGATATTTCCTTGGCACTGTCCAGTAACGAGCCAACTTCAATTTGTGCAGCCGGCCCATGGTGAAGGGGTGGGATGGCTGGGTGGGTCCCTGATAAAAAGTTCCGGAGGGCCTGAAGGGTTAATTAGTAATAGTATTTATGTATATCTGACCTGTGATTTCGTGCCCTATCCAAGATCACAGCCTTATTGTGCTTGCCAAGGCTTGCACATACAAAATGAGATGATCCTGACTCAATGGCATTGACATTCTAAAGATATAAAGGCAACAAAAAGTAGGAAGAGAATCCAAGGCACAGAGAAGTGAGGTGAATTTCCCCAGGCCACACAGCAGATACATGGCAGAGTGAGGTCACAAATCTACATTTCCTGTGCCCAGTCCACCAGACTTTGCTGCCTCAGGCTGGGAAGGAAGGAGAACAGAGCTGTTATACTATCTAAATGCAACTGCATGGCTGAATTGGATCATTGATGAGAACTTAGCATGTATACTGTACTGGATGATTGATATGCAGTGAGAAAAAAGCAGCTATATTGTAGAAAGGGGAAAAGAAGTCAGTAGAACCTCTGGGGCTGAAAGGAGCAGCCATACTATATAAAGACCTGTATGTGGCTGCAGAAAACAAGGGATACAAAAGGAGCAACTACAGGGTTAGATTCTCAGTTCTAGTAAACTGATGTAGCTCTGTTAATTTCAATGGGGCCACACCCATTTCCCGCAGCTGGGAATCTGGGCCATTGACTCCAGTGGGGCTATAGCTGATTCCCAGCATCTGGGTCTGCCCCACTGATCCAATGGAGCTACATCAATTTACATCAGAGGAGAATGTGGCCCACTGACTCCACTGGAGCTATGTCAATTTTAACCAGCTGGCAATCCACTCCGCTATTTTACACTACTGGAGAATGTAGCCCAGAATGTTTGAGTTGGGAGCAAAAGGAAAGGTTGATAAATGGGCTGTGATACTGCAAAGTGACCACCCGGGCAGAGCATATTGGCCACTAGATGTCAGCAGATTATACCTAATGTGAAAGAGAGATTTGCCACAACCACTAGATGGCAGCATTGTGTCAAGAATGAGTCAAGGACATCTAGTTCTTGAAATAAAGGATGACTATTGGAAAAGGGCTGTGTATTATGACGGCCCATTATCCCTCAGAAAGGTAAACTATGCTTCATCACGCTGTGAATCATTTTCCCCTAGAGACCCATGAGACTGTTTCACTAAATGCAATTACATTTTGGAAAAAACAACTCAAGTCACAACGGGCATTGCTAAGAGCAGAGCTTTGGAGACACAAAATTGTCCATAATGGTAATGGGTTGAGTTTAAAAGTTTGGGACTCATTTGTACTTATGCAAACCTTTGAACTGGACAGGGAATAACAATCTTCCACAATAAAAAAGATATTGATAGACTTATTCTTCCCTCAAGACACCGATATAATTCAGGTCAGTGTGGGACAGCTTTCCTCAGAAAACTTACTGATGGAAATGCTTCCTTCTGGGAACCAGATGTGGACAATATACTGTGATGCATAAATGCAATGGTTATATAGACTATGTCAGAATATGTACATTAATTGATGTGTGTACACACACAAATGTGCATGTGTATCCTTCTGCACAAACCACTGTTCTCTTCTGCCTAGTTTCAGACATTCTGAAATTTGCTCCTTTTTACACTTTGTAGAACAGATTTTCTTCAGCTCACGCAATAACCAGTACTTCCAAAGCCACAATAGTGTTGGCACCTGACAATCAGAAAGTCTGGGATTTCCAGAGGAAGCAAAGGGAAATAAGTCCCCAAATCACAGTTGGATGTGGGTGGGTGCCTAACTCCCTTAATCTCCTTTGAAAATCTCAGCCAGACTTCATATTTGGTCAAGGATTAGTTCCAATATTAGAGCCTCAGCTATGCAGTGTAATGATATTTCAGACTGAGAAGAGGGACTCAGTTCAAACACGTCTTCACAGCTGCTTTATCCTCCCTCCAACTTTGAATACTTGGTTATGCACAATTTTTTTTCTGAGAGTACTGCTTTTTCGGGAGGGGCTCTCTGCAGATAAAGTTGGGGGAACTATGGGAGAGGAGCATGGCATTTTGGAACCATGCCAAAAGTCTTCAAACACAGTTGGACAATAAGGGCCCCAATGATAGAAGTCCCTTCTCAAACTTCCTGCCTCTAACTTCACAGGAATTTTTTCAGGCTCAGTGTTGTGAAATCCTGAGTGACGCTGGGAAAGAAGAAAGGCCCAGTCAATGAGATCGTTAATAAATCCAGTTAAGATTGCAGGCGATCTTCATCATTCTGTTGAGATCTGTTGAAGTTATTCAAAGTGACCTAAAGAAATTAGGCACTGATCTGCCAATGGGAGTTGGGTGCCAAACTTCCGTAGATTGTTCTGAAAATGGCAGCCTAAATCATGCCTACATTCTGCAGCACAACTTTTCTGAAGACCCCCTTCACCTCTTTGTTCCTCTGATTGTAGATGATAGGGTTGAAAGTTTATGCTAGGCCTCCTTTTCCCTGTGTTCATATTGTTAAGGACTCAGCTCCTTCCCAGGGGTACATTTGCTGGGCTCAGATGCCCCAAATGCCCTAGCAAAAGTCCCTGTGTCCATTGCAATCACTTGGGCTTCTCTGATTTGTTAGAAGAAATGCTGGCCAGACCATATGGATCATGAGTTCTAGGGTTAATTCTTGGGTCTGCTGCAGACCCACTAGTTGAAATTGGCCCCATTCACTTCTCTCAGAGTGCTTCACTCTGTGCATTGTCCTGTTATAAGAAGTACTGATGAGAGAAATCTGGGACACCAAACCTTCCACCTCCTAAGCCTACATCACCAGACGATCCTCTACTTTCCAGACATTTCCTAGCTGAACAGTGCTTAAAGCAATTACTCAGGCGCCCGATCTCCTCCCTTTGAAGTCAAGGGGTATTAGGTCACATCTCATCTTTCATGACTTGAAATTGTTCCCAGGATACTTGTTGTTAGGACCTGCAGTAGTTTCCTGATAGGTGACACTGTCATATGGCCGTGCCAACAGTAGAGCTGGTTATGGGCTAGAGACACCTCTGCCTACTCTCTGGTCTCTCTGAAAGCACCCACCTCAGGTGTTGAGCCGCTTGCCCTCATCAGTCTCAGGGAAGAATCTCACACTCCTTCCACTCTCAGACCAGGACCTAGGTACTCTATCCCGCGTATATCCCACATACGAACTGATTATCACCCTGCAGGTCCAATTGGGCTTCAGGCACCAGTGACTAGTGACATTGACCAATACTCACCTGAAAAAAAGTATGTTTTAAGCAATTGGAATGAACATTTAAAAATAGATTTCAAAGCAACAAACAACCTACACAAATCTAATCAAAGGGCTTCAGCTGGTTGCCTGCAGGTGTCAGGTAGGACTTTTTTCCCCAATGCACAGTTGGTTTGATGGATTCTGTTTCTCTCCTCCCCTTCATTTGAAGCATCAGATTTTGGCCTCAGCTGGAGCTGGGGCACTGGATGGGGTGGGCCACTGCTTTGAGGTGGCCCACAGAATCCCTTTTTCTAGATGCCTGGCTGGTGCGTCTGGCTCACATGCTCCAAGCACTATTTATCACCTAATTTGGGGTGGAGAAGGAATCTCCCTAGCTCGTATTCTCAGGGATCTTGGGGATTTTGCAGACAGTCCTGTTGCTTTTCCTCTTACCTTTTTAATGCAGTTGTGATTTCTAGTCCCTTCTCCAGAAATTAGCCCCTTCCAATTGTCATCAATGCACTGCTCTTTGTGGCGTTGCAAGAGCTACTAATGTGGCCACACCAGTGCATTTGCTGCTAACAGTATAAACACGGGGCAGCGTTTTCCCTGCTGCGGTCTCCGAGGGCTGGTTTAACTCCCAGCGCTCTACATCTGCAAGTGTAGCCATGCCCTTAATTGATGCAACCACCTGTGTTTGCTCTTCCCCACACAGATGCCTTTGGCCCAGGTAGCTCCTAGTTAACAATAAGAAAGATCTAACCCACAACACTAAGAATGTAGCGCAAGGATTTTTTTTTCTTGAAAAATATCCTCCCTACCACTTACCCCAGGGAACAATTTATATCCTTGGCCCTCAGGCTCTAATAATTGTGGAACCACAGCATAGAACAAGGCAGCCAGCAGGGCCGGATACAATGAGACTATTGAGCTGGGCCCCATGTGGGTGTACATCATGGGGCTCATAGGAGTAGGGCCCAAACTGGGATGTTGGGGTCAAGAGTCAGTCGTGGCTCAAAGTCCCATCTTCCTCACAGTTCTAGAGAGGGATAATGGAGTCCTGGGTTCTAGGTCCATAACCTGTCTCCATGGAAGAGAAGACCAATTTCTAAGCTCTTCCCCATTGACAATTCTGTGGCTCCCCAGTTCCCACCACTGCAATTTCTGAAAGGAGCCATAGACAGACAAAACCTTCATTGCAAGTGAAACCCACTTGCCAATGTGTGTAGAGTATCCCCCTCTGTGCTCCATCTGTGCAGGATATGAACCTGGTACAAGGAGTACTAAAAGGCATTGTCCCTTTAGCTTAAGCTGGAACAGCTCATGTTAAAAACTAACAGAGACACTTTCAGTGTCAAGGAAACACACAGATCCTCTGCACATGGCGATCCTGGCTCCCAGCCCTGAGCTCAGCCCATGAAGTCCCCCTGCCTCTCAGTCTTTGGTCTCACTTGAGTTTCATGAAACAGCAGAAACTCCCAGAGAAGTTAACTTTTGCCTTTGAGCCTCTGCTTCTGAGCATGAACAGGGCTCTGGGGAGTGACTCACCAACCATCCTTAGAGAACAGACATGGATAAATCTTCTAGCCACAGCACCAGCTCTTTTCTGCCAGAGACACCCAGAGTCAGCCATGCAGCTCATAGGCAGCGAGCAAGAGGTCTGCATTTATTGATATTCAGTCTCAGTGAGAACAATAAAAGGGCTCTTCAGTAACTGAGCATTTGGCATCCAGATACTACAGTGATTGTGGCATTAGTTGTAGACAGACAGAGAGATTAGACAGAAGTTTCAATGATGTAATTCTTTCTGCGACCAGCAGTATTCTGAAGTTGGAAAACAAACACAACATCAGCTGGGCAAAAGCCACACTTCTCAGCACAGTAAGTTGATTGCTGTCATTAAATCCCTGAGGTTTTTAAGGGGTTGAATTTTCCATAAACATGTGAAAGAAAATGTCACATTTTACTGTGAATTAAATCAGCCTGGTATAACTAATTTCATTGTACCCAGGGGCAAACTCATTTTGATAATTTGTATCTTTTTTACATAATGGGAAAGGTGGGATCTGAATGAAGAGCTTGGTCCCAGTTTCTGCACTGCCAGTGTCTTGCTCTGTGACTTTGGGCAAGTGACTTAACATCCATGTCCTCCATTCCCCAGTTTGTAGAATGGGTGTAAATCACGAACAAGCACAGGGAGTTCAGTGGGATTGGGCTGCTGTCAGTGAGGTCAGATTCAGGCCTTTAGTCTCTCTCAGACATTTGGGGCCAGATTTTTAAAAGTATTTAGGCACCTAGTGGGATTGTGATACCTAAAACCCATTGAAATCATTGGATGTTAGGCACCTCTATGCTTTTTAAAATCCCATTCTTCACCTTATACCTTTAAAAACCTGGCCTTCATTTTTAATCCACTGCATGGTCCAGTGGAAGGAAGAACTTAGCTCCAGTTAGAGCTGGTCAGGAATTTGTCAGTGAAATGTTTTTTGGTCAGAAAATGCAGATTGTCAAAACCAAAGTGTTTTTCCAAAATGTATCAGTTCCAATGCAACTTTCATCGGGAAATTTTTCAGGTCCATGGTGGAATTTCTGCTCAGAATAAGAGAGCAATCCACCCCAGAATTGCCCAGTGGTTAAAGCTCTCACCTAGGATGCGAGAGAACCAACTTCATGTCTCTCCTCTCAATCAGGCAGATCAGGAACACAAAGGCTATGTTTCTACAGCTATAAAAGCCACATGGAATGGCCGTGGCTGGCAGCTGCAGGTTTTTTATCGCTGTGTAGACATATCCAAACTACCCACATCCCAGGTGAGTGCTGCAGCCATCAGTGAATGTCTGTTTCCCAGCAAGTGGGTAAATGGGTCTCTCTCTTTTCTTTTTTTGTGAAAAAAACAAAAGGTATCATTTTCATTGCACATCAAATCAAAATCAAATGTTTGGAATTCTCTTTTTCTGGCCAGCCCTAGCTCTGCCATGTCAAGATGTTGTCTAACTACAGGCACATCACTTGATGTCTTTGTGCCTCACTATCCACAGAGTCATAGATTCCAAGGCCAGAAGGGAGCATTGTGATTATCTAGGGTGACCTCTTGTATAACACAGGCCATAGAACTTCCCTAAAATAATTCCTAGAGCAGATTTTTTTAAAACAGCCAATCTTGATTTAAAAATTGTCAGTGACGGAGAATCCACCACGACCCTTGATAAATTGTTCCAATAGTTAATTACTTTCACTCTCTAAAATGTTCACCTTATTTCCAGTCTGAATTTTTCTGTCTTCAGCTTCCAGACATTGAATTGTGTTATACCTTTCTCTGCTAGATTGCAGAGCCCATTATTAAATATTTGTTCCCCATGTAGATACTTAGAGACTGTAATCAAGTCAACCCTTAAGCTTCTCTTTGTTTAGATAAATAGATTGAGCTCTTTGAATTTATCTCTGTAAGGCATGTTTTCTAATCCTATAATCATTCTTGTGGGCCTTCCAGAACCTTCTTCAATTTATCAACATCCTCCTTTAATTGTGGCACCAAAACCTGATACAGTATTCTAACACTAGTCACACCAGTGCCTAGAGTCACTCAAGAGTTCTAAATATGTGGACAAGGGTGATCCAGTCCATATAGTGTACTTGGACTTTCAGAAAGTCTTTGACAAGGTCCCTCACCAAAGGCTATTAAGCTACATAGGCAGACATGGTATAAGAAGGAAGGTCCTCTCATGGATCAGTTAAAAGATAGGAAATAAAGGGTAGGAATAAAAGGTCAGATTTCACAGTAGAGTGAGGTAAATAGAGGGGTCACCCCAATGATTTGTACTGGGAGCAGTGCTGTTCAACATATTCATAGATGATCCAAAAAAAGGCATAAGCAGTTATGTGGCAAAGTTTGCAGATGGTCCAAAATTACTCAAGATCGTTAAATCCAAAGCAGACTCTGAAGAGTTACAAAGGGAACTCACAAAACTTGGTGACCAGTCAGCTTAACTTCAGTATCAGGAAATATAATGAAGCAGATAATAAAGCAATCAATTTGCAAACATCTAGACGATAATAAGGTAATAAGTAACAGTCAGCATGAATTTGTCAAGAACAAATAGTGTTGAACCAACCTGATAGCTTTCTTTGATAGGGTAACAAGCCTTATGGATGGGGGTAAGTGGTAGATGTTCTATATCTTGACTTTAGTTAGGCTTTTGATATTATCTCCCATGATTGTCTCATAAACAAACTATGGAAATTCAACCTAGATGGAGCAACTATAAGGTGGGTGCATAATTGGTTGGAAAACTGTTCCCAGAGAGTAATTATCAGTGGTTCATAGTCATGGTGGAAGGGGATATCGGGTGGGGTCCACTGGGATCAGTTCTGGGTCCGGTTCTGTTCAATATCTTCATCAATGATTTAGATAATGGCATAGAGAGTACACATAAAGTTTGCAGATGATACCACACTGGGAGGGGTTGCAAGTGCTTTGGAGGATAGGATTATAATTTAAAATGATCTGGACAAACTGGAAAAATGGTCTGAAGTAAATAGGATGAAATTCAATAAGGACAAATGCAAAGTATTCCTCTTGGGAAGGAACAATCACTTGCACACATACAAAATGGGAAATGACTGCTTAGGAAGGAGTACTGCGGAAAGGGATCTGTGGGTCATAGTGGATCATAAGCTAAATATGAGTCAACAGTGTAACATTGTTGCAAAAAAAGCAAACCTCATTCTGGGATGTATTAGCAGGAGTTCTGCAAGCAAGACACGAAAAGTAATTTTTCTGCTCTACTCCGCGCTGATTAGGCCTCAGCTGGAATTTTGTGTCCAGTTCTAGGCGCCACATTTCAGGAAAGATGTGGAAAAATTGGAGAAAGTCCAGCAAATAGCAACAAATATTATTAAAGGTCTAGAAATCATGACCTGTAAATATTGATTGAAAATATTGGGTTTGTTTAGTCTGGAGAAGAGAAGATTGAGAGGGGACATGATAGTTTTCAAGTACATAAAAGGTTGTTACAAGGAGGAGGGAGAAAATGTGTTGTTCTTAACCTCTGAGGCTAGGACAAGAAGCAATGGGCTTAAATTGCAGCAAGGGTGGTTTAGTTTGGATATTAGGAAAAACTTCCTAACTGTCAGGGTAATTAAGCACTGGAATAAATTGCCTAGAGAGGTTGTGGAATCTCCATCATTGGAGATTTTTAAGAGCAGGTTAGACAAACACCTGTCAGGGATGATCTAGATAACACATAAATGCAGGTGACAGGACTGGATGACCTCTCAAGGTCCCCTCCAGTCCTATGATTCTATGATTTTGGCAAGAAAATGGCAGATTAAATTAAAGGTTAACAAATGCAAAGTAATGCGCACTGGAAAACAGAATCCCAACTATTCATACAAAATGATGGGGTCTAAATTAGCTGTTACCATTCAAAAAAAAATTCTTAAAGTCATTGTGGAGAGTTCTCTGAAAACATCTGCTCAATGTGCAGCAGGAGACAAAAACCCAAACAGAATGTTAGGAACCATTAGGAAAGGGATGGATAATAGTGTGGAGAAGGGAGTATTGAACCCAGGCTTTCTAGATTTTGAGGGAGATCTTTAACCACTGAGCTAAACATTATGTGGGGAACCCTATCTACCTTTGTGCTGGGTGGGTTCAGGTATGCCATGAGAGCACCTACTGGATTGGGCCCTGTATGTGAGATAGGCATAGGAACACCTATTTTGAGGTCCTACTGGGTCTGAGGCATAAACCTGGATGCCTAGACTGAGGCAACTTCTCGGCCTGCTCACCAGCAGGTTTTTAGATGCCCAGAGAACTTTACCAGTGGAAAGTAGGGCACCTAGGCCTAGATGTTTAAAGGTATTTATGTGTCTAATGGGATTTTCAAATGCACCTGGTAGCCTAACATCCATTGAAATCAATGAATTTTACACACCTAGAGACTTTTGAAAATCCCACCCGGTGCCTAAATTCATTTAACAATCTGGGCCCTGGCCCCGATGGACTGTAGCCATCTACAGGGTAAGGTAGCAGATGAATGGGTGTTCTGTGATTTCCAGTGGGGCACAAACACTGGACTGAACTGCCTAAAATGGCATTTAGGGGCCTAAGACTCTTTGTGAGTCAAGGCCTTAAGAACATAAGACTGGCCATACTGGGTCAGACCAATGGTCCATCTAGCTCAGTCTCCTGTCGTCCGACTGTGGCCTATGCCAGGTGCTTCAAAGGGAATGAACAGAACAGGCAATCATCAGATGATCCATCCCCTTCATCCACTCCCAGCTTCTTCGTCAGTAAAATAACCAGAGAGGGATTAAAATAAACACAAGCAGTAGGTCTGTTGAATAAGAAGCTGCCAATAAGTAGAGCCCCATGAATCTGCATTGTAAACATTGTAATTACATGGTGATGGTGAAGAAAGGGAAGGATCTTGTTATTTTCCTGAGCTGCCATATGTGTCCTGCAGAGTAATAAAACCATTCTCCATCTATCTTTTGATTCTCCTTCTATTACCATTGCCCATTTGTCTTCCCTCTGCAGTGTACATCTACAGAAGAAATGTCCAACCAAACCATCGTGACAGAGTTCCTTCTCCTGGGATTCTCTGACGTGCGGGAACAGCAGATTTTACACTTCCTGGTGTTTCTTGTGATTTACCTGGCAGCCCTGGTGGGGAATCTTCTCATCATCACCGTCATAGCCCTTGACCAGCACCTTCACACCCCCATGTACTTTTTCCTGGGCAACTTATCCTTCCTAGACCTCTGCTACATCTCAGTCACGGTCCCCAAGTCCATGGCTGACTCCCTAACCAACAACAGACTCATCTCTTTCTCTGGATGTGTCACCCAAGTCTTTCTAGTTATAACTTTTACAGCAGTAGAGCTGGCCTTTCTCACGGTGATGGCGTATGACCGCTACATTGCAATCTGCCGCCCTCTGCATTACAAGGTGACTATGAACAGAGGTGCTTGTGCCCAGATGGCAGTGAGTTCATGGATCAGCAGCATGATGTGCTCCATATTACACACAGCTAATACCTTTAGGTTACATTTCTGCAGGTCCAATGTTATCGCTCAGTTTTTCTGTGATATCCCACCGTTGCTAAAGATCTCTTGCTCTGATACACACGCTAATGCAATAGTCATGATTGCTCTTGGATCACTTCTAGATGTGGTCTGCTTTGTATTGATAATTGTGTCCTACATTCACATCTTCTCCACGGTGATGAGAATCCCTTCTGAGCAGGGCAGGTACAAAGCCTTCTCCACCTGCATCCCACACCTGGTTGTTTTTTGTTTATTTATCAGTACAGCATCATTTACGTACATGAGGCCCAGATCGATGTCTTCAACATCCCTAGATCTGATGGCTACTGTGTTCTATTGTGTGGTGCCACCACTAATGAATCCAATCATTTACAGTCTAAGAAACAAACAGATAAAAGAGACTCTATGGAAAATGATAGGCAGGATATTTTTTTCTCAAAAGAAATGAACTCCTCACACTGAACTCTTACTGTCCACCTGGAATAAAGTATTCCCATCCTCCATCTTATGTAATAGTTCAGGCTGACTTTGTTTGAGGACCAGCCTATGTTCATATTAGGATAAGAACCTGACGTTTTGCATTTTCTGATTTTGGCTGGGATTTTTTAAAATCTGAGAGAAATTTGGTGAAAAAATTTAAAGCATCTAAGTTCCTCAGGAGCCAAAGTCCAATTTTCAAACAAGACTCAGGCACTTCTGAAAATTTTACTCTTAGGTGCTCAAATCCCAATGAGTTTTCAGTAGAATGTGTGAATCTAATTATCTTTTGGCCCCTTTGAAAATCCTAGGAAGAGCTAATTGCAATTTTTCCATGTTCTAGTTTGAAATATCCACTTAAAATGAACTTTTTTATTTCAAAATGTCATTTCCAAATTTAAAAAAAAATGTGTTTTTTTAATTTCAAAATGCTAATTCCAAACTTTTTAAAAATTGAAATATTTTGAATGGGCATTTTGACTTAAAATGCCATTTTAATGTTATTTTAAGTCAAACCGTCAATTCATAATGATTATTTTCGTTGTTGTTTTGTTGGTCCCAGGATAAGAAAGAGAGAAGTTGGATGAGGTAATATCTTTTGTTGGATCAACTTCTATTGGTGGAAGAGACAAGTTTCCAGGATATCTGAAAATGAACTGTGTAGCTCGAAAGTTTGTCTCTTCCAGCAACAGAAGTTGGTCTCATTCATAATGACATTTTTTCATTTTCAGTTGACATTTCTAAATGAAAGAATTTTCACTGGAACGTCAAAGCATTTCATTTTGGTTAAAAAAAAAAGAAAAAGAAAAAGAAAACAAATTAGTATTTTTGATTTTGACATTTCCCAATCAAATTTTTAAGAACTTTTCATTCAGTGAATATTTTTGCTGTTTCTATTTTCACCCCATCTAAGATGAAAACAAACATCAAAACACCAGAATTTCTCACAGAAGTTTCTGCTTTACAATGAGCTGTAAACCCCAGGCTTTTACTCTAACAACATTTTCACTTTGACTTTACAAGGAGCGGGCTGCTGACCTCTCCACACCCCAGGGGAAAGGACTGAGTAGGGAAAAGGGGCCAGTGGAGAGAACCTGGCTGAGACCTGCACCTCGCCTTATTGATACCCCAGCTCCAGCTCCTCCTCACTGCCCCCCACAGGGGAGGTAGGTGCTTGTTTACCGAGCTCCCCAGCCTATCCATTGAGCAATGAGTCCCTTTTGACTAGGGCTGGGCAGAAAATGTGTTTGTTTTCATAGAAAATTTTCACTTTATGACAAACAACCCTCCCTCTCCAAACTTTCAGCGGAAAAATGTAAATTTTTATTAGGAAATACCACTGCCGTGTCTCATGGGAGTTGCAGTTTGTGTGCCTCAAACTCCTGTTCTCTATGGGACAGGTTCCTTGGCTGGACAACATTTGCACCATGGGATTACTTCTTCCTAAGTTGCTTTGGTGTATCATGGGAGTCTTACAGCTGCAATGCCTCATGGGGGTGGGGGCGTAGTTTGGCTAGAGATTCCAGCCCATAAAGGAGAATGTGACCACGAGGCAACCAAACTACAGCTCCCATGAGACACTGAAGTGGCATTTTCAAGTAGAGAGATTCACTTTTCACCTGAAAGTTTTCAAACAATGTTGGGCTCTGGGGTGTTGTTTTTCCAGAGATAAGAGACATTTTTTGCAAAAAGATCCATGTGGTTGAAAACTGAATTTTCCATTGAAAAACAGATTTGACAAAAAAATTTCAACCAGTTTTACTTGTGACAGCAGTACAGAGAGACATTGACCAGAAGGTTTGGTGCTCCATTTTC
>NW_027053797.1:5000-10000 GCF_011386835.1 Chrysemys picta bellii | reverse complement strand
GCTTAATAGTCGTCCCCCGGGCAGTCCGGGAGAGGCTTAATCGTCATCCCCCGACAGTGTGTGTGTGTGTGTGGGGGGGGAGGCTTAGCAGTCTTCCCCCAGGCTGGGTGGGGGCCTGGCGGGAGGCGTCGCAGTCTTCCCCCGGGCGGTCCGGTGGGGGAGGCTTAGCAGTCGTCATCAGGGCGGTCCGGGGGTGGGGGGAGGCCTCAGAGTCGTCCCTCGGAGAGCCGGGTCGGCGGCGGTGGCGGGTGTCAGGCTTTACGTCCAGCCTCCGGAGGGTGAGCGTCCTCGGACGGGATGCAGCTGCCGCAGAGAGGCAGCCTCTGAGGCAAGGAGCGGAGCACCGAGGCTGGGGAGAGGGGAGCAGGAGCCGGGGGCTGGGGTGGGTGGGTGGGGGGGGCGTTCAGGACAACCGATCAAGCCCCGGGAAGCGGCTGTCAAATGTTCAAAGTCCCCCCCGGGACAACAGGTCAAGCCCTGGGAGGCGGCTGTCAAATGTTCAAAGTCCCCACCGGGACAACAGGTCAACCCCCGGGAAGCGGCTGTCAAATTTTCAAAGTCCCCGTTCGGCCACCAGGTCAACCCGCTGAATCTACTGGGTTGACCTGGCGGCCGGTTTGCTTTCCGGCCACCAGGTCAACCCATTGGATTCGACGGGTTGACCTGGCGACCGGTTTGCTTTCCGGCCACCAGGTCAACCCATTGGATTCGACGGGTTGACCTGGTGGCCGGTTTGCTTTCCGGACCGGATGTCACCCCACTCCCAGGGCAGCGCGGCAGTGGTGCTGAGGACCGCAGAGGGGGGGCTTAATAGTCGAGAGGGAGCAGGTCCGGGGGAGGCTTAATAGTCGTCCCCCGAGGACTCCGGGGGCCAGGCTTAATAGTCGTCCCCCCGGGCGCTCCAGGGGGAAAGCTTAATAGTCCTCCCCCGAGGATAGGCTTAATAGTCGCCCCCCGGCCAGTCCGGGGGAGGCTTAATAGTCGTTCCAGGGGAGGCTTAATAGTCATCCCCCGGGCAGTCCGCGGGAGGCTTAATAGTCGTCCCCCGAGTGCTCCGGGGGGCAGGCTTAATAGTCGTTCCCCAGGCAGTCTGGGAGAGGCTTAAGAGTCATCCCCCGACAGTGTGGGTGTGGGTGTGGGCGGGGGGGAGGCTTAGCAGTCGTCCCCAGGGCGGTCCGGGGGTGGGGGGAGGCCTCAGAGTCGTCCCTCCGAGAGCCGTGTCGGCGGCGGTGGCGGGTGTCAGGCTTTACGTCCAGCCTCCGGAGGGTGAGCGTCCTCGGACGCGATGCAGCCGCCGCAGAGAGGCAGCCTCCGAGGCAGGGAGCGGAGCACCGAGGCTGGGGAGTGGGGAGCAGGAGCCGGGGGGGAGGTGGGGGGCGTTCAGGACAACAGGTCAACCCCCTGGAAGCGGCTGTCAAATGTTCAACGTCCCCACTCGGCCACCAGGTCAAGCCCCGGGAAGCGGCTGTAAAATTCTCAAAGTCCCCACCGGGACAATAGGTCAAGCCCTGGGAGGCGGCTGTCAAATGTTCAAAGTCCCCACCGGGACAACAGGTCAACCCCCGGGAAGCGGCTGTCAAATTTTCAAAGTCCCCGTTCGGCCACCAGGTCAACCCGCTGAATCTACTGGGTTGACCTGGCGGCCGTTTTGCTTTCCGGCCACCAGGTCAACCCATTGGTTTCGACGGGTTGACCTGGCGGCTGGTTTGCTTTCCGGCCACCAGGTCAACCCATTGGATTCGACGGGTTGACCTGGTGGCCGGTTTGCTTTCCGGCCCGGGTGTCACCCCACTCCGAGGGCAGCACGGCAGTGGTCTTGAGGACCACAGAGGGGGGCTTAATAGTCGAGACGGAGCAGGTCCGGGGGAGGCTTAATAGTCGCCCCCCGGCCAGTCCGGGGGAGGCTTAATAGTCGTCCCCCGAGGACTCCGGGGGCCAGGCTTAATAGTCGTCCCCCCCCGGGCGCTCCAGGGGGGAAAGCTTAATAGTCCTCCCCCGAGGACTCCGGGGGCAGGCTTAACAGTCGTCCGCCCCGGGCGCTCCAGGGGGAAAGCTTAATAGTCCTCCCCCGACAGTGTGTGTGTGTGTGTGTGGGAGGGAGGCTTAGCAGTCTTGCCCCGGGCGGTCCGGTGGGGGAGGCTTAGCAGTCGTCCCCAGGGCGGTCCGGGGGTGGGGGGGGGGGGGAGGCCTCACAGTCGTCCCTCGGAGAGCCGGGTCAGCGGCAGTGGTGGGTTTACGTCCAGCCTCCGGAGGGTGCGCGTCCTCGGAGGCGATGCAGGCGCCGCAGAGAGGCAGCCTCCGAGGCAGGGAGCGGAGCACCGAGGCTGGGGAGAGGGGAGCAGGAGCCGGGGGCTGGGGCTGGGGGTGGGGGGCGTTCAGGACAACCGGTCAAGCCCCGGGAAGCAGCTGTCAAATGTTCCAAGTCCCCACTCGGCCACCAGGTCCACCCCAGTCTAGCAATGGGGTTGACCTGGCTGACGGCCGGTTAGTATCAAGGTAAACTCACCGTCGTCCACAGGAGGGCAGCTCTCAGGCCGGCCGGCTGCGGCTGACTCTGGGGCGGCGCCCGGTCCCGGCAGCGAGGGGCGGGGGGCGCGGAGCGAGACGGGGCTAACCGGGGGGGGGCGCCTCCTGCGACTTTGGGGGCCGCGGGTCGTCAGTGGCGTGCAGGCCGGGCCTCTCCCGGGGGATTCGGGGGGGCGGTCCTGCGGGCCGGGCGCAGGGGGCTCGAGCGAGCCCGGGCCGGTCCGCCCCGGGGCCGGGGTCTCCGCCTGCGGCTCAGGGGGGCGCGGGTCGTCGGGGGAGGAAGCCCGGGGGAGCCGCACACCGGCCCGCCAGGCCAGGCCTGGCCTGGATGGCCGCGGGGGGATTCGGGGCGGTCCCGCGGGCCGGGGGCCGGGCGCAGGGGAGGCGGGGGGGCCGAGCGAGTCCGTCCCGGGCCCGGGGCCTCCCCCTGCGGCTTTGGGGTCCGTGGGTCCCCGCTGGAGGAAGCCACTGGGAGCTGGACACCCGCCGTCCGTCCCGCCAGGCCAGGCCTGGCCTGGGTGGCCGCGGGGGGATTCGGGGCGGTCCCGCGGGCCGGGGGCCGGGCGCAGGGGAGGCGGGGGGGCCGAGCGAGTCGGGCCCGGGCCCGGGGCCTCCCCCTGCGGCTTTGGGGTCCGTGGGTCCCCGCTGGAGGAAGCCGCTGGGCGCTGGACACCCGCCGTCCGTCCCGCCTGGCCAGGCCTGGCCTGGGTGGCCGCGGGGGGATTCGGGGCGGTCCCGCGGGCCGGCGGCCGGGCGCAGGGGGTCCGAGCGAGTCCGTCCCGGGCCCGGGGCCTCCCCCTGCGGCTTTGGGGTCCGTGGGTCCCCGCTGGAGGAAGCCGCTGGGCGCTGGACACCCGCCGTCCGTCCCGCCTGGCCAGGCCTGGCCTGGGTGGCCGCGGGGGGGGATTCGGGGCGGACCTGCGGGCCGGCGGCCGGGAGGGTCCGGGCCAGTCCGCCCCATGCCCGGGGTCTCCCCCAGCGGCTTCGGTGGCCCCGGGGGGGGTCCTCCGCGGAGGAAGCCGGGTGGGTGGGGAGCCGGACCCCAGGCGCCCAGACCCGTGACCTGCGGCCGCGACCTCCGACTCGGCAGGAGCGACGAGGGGCTTTCCGGCCCGTCCCCCCCTCTCCTTCCCCCCCAGAAAAGGAGAGAGAGCTGACTCGGACCGGGAAAAGCTGCCTACGGCACCTGGGATTCCCAGGCGGTCACCCATCCAAGTACTAGCCAGGCCCGGGACGGTTTACCTTCCGAGATCGGACGGGATCGGGGGCGTTCGGTCCGGTATGGCCGTAGGCACCCGGCCCCGCGCCTCCTCGCCCGCTTTCCCCTGCCGACGCCCGGGCCTGCCGCACGGTGAGCCCCGGTCGGACTGCCCCCCCCCCCTGCGGCAGGGCCCCCGTCTCTCGCGGGCCCGGTCCTTTTTTCCTTTTCGAGCTCCGGGGCCCGGGCTGGCCGCCAGAGCCCCTCCGCCCGCCCTCCCCGGCGTCGGGGAAAATACTGTCCCGGACTTCCAGTGCGCCCGATCCTGTCAGCCGGGGGGTGGGGAGGGGCAGTCCCTCGCTGCGGCCGGGGAGGGTGAGCCCAGGGCGGCTTGCCTGCCGTGCGAGGCCCCTCTCGGCCACCAGGTCAACCCCGAGTCGAAAGGGCTGAAAAATTTTCAGAGTCCCCTCCCGGGCACCAGGTCAACCCGTGGAATCGGACGGGTTCACCTGCTGGCCGGTTCGCTTCCCGGGCACCAGGTCAACCCGTGGAATCGAAAGGGTTCACCTGCTGGCCGGTTTGCTTTCCGGCCACCAGGTCAACCCCTAGGGGTTTTAACGGGGGCACGCCCGGTGGCCTCTTTCCCGTCCGGTCACCAGGTCAACCCGGATCTCCCTCCTTCCCTGGGCGTCCCCTCCTCGGAGGCGTCAGGTTCCATTCCCCCCCCCCCCCCAGACTTCCAGGGGCCCGATCCAGTCGGCCGGGAGGCAGTCCCTCGCTGCGGCCGGGGAGGGTGAGCCCAGGGCGGCCTGGTCCATGTCTCTAGTGGGCCCGATCCTTTTTTTTTTTTTCGAGCTCCGGGGCCAGGCCCGCCCGGGCAGCCCTCCTCGGAGGCGTGGGGCGATTTCCCCCCGCCCCCAGACTTCCAGGGGCCCGATCCTGTCGGCCGGGAGGCAGTCCCTCGCTGCGGCCGGGGAGGGTCAGCCCAGGGCGGCTTGCCTGCCGTGCGAGTCCCCTCTCGGCCACCAGGTCAACCCCGAGTCGAAAGGGCTGAAAAATTTTCAGAGTCCCCTCCCGGGCACCAGGTCAACCCGTGGAATCGAACGGGTTCACCTGCTGGCCGGTTCGCTTTCCGGCCACCAGGTCAACCCGTGGAATCGAAAGGGTTCACCTGCTGGCCGGTTCGCTTTCCGGCCACCAGGTCAACCCCTAGGTTTTAAGGGGGGGGGACGCCAGGTGGCCTCTTTCCCGTCCGGTCACCAGGTCAACCCGGATC
>NW_027053796.1:0-21806 GCF_011386835.1 Chrysemys picta bellii | reverse complement strand
CATTCACCAGGGCTGCCATCCTGCGGCTTCAGCATTAGTGGCTGGGGTGACTTGGGGAAAGGCCTCAACCTCCCCACATCCCACTTCACTGCTGCCAGAATCCCTCCTGCCCCCCCCGCTACAGTCCCCTCCCTACCCAACCTGGGTGGGGGTGGAGGAGAGGGGTCTGAGAACTTGAGCTGTGGATTGGAGGTGGAACAGCTGTCAGAGGCACTGAGGGGGAGGTTGCAGGAGCTCCCTGTACAAGGAGGGGGGTTGGCACTGGAGGTCACTAGGAAGGACAACAAGACTCCATCCTGGGGGTTAGGAGGGGGAATCCATCCCTCAGAGGTGGGCAGGGGCTGGGTGGAAATGCTGCTGGTTCCAGGGGCCGTTAATCCCCCCTGATTCCTCGGAGGCGTCTGAGTCTCAGACAGGTTCTCGTTCCCTTGCAGCAGGAGGACGTCATGGCCAATGTGATGCACCAGCTCCGTATCATGCGGCACTTGCGCCAGGTGCCTGAGGCGCTGCAGGGCCTGTGCCTCTGAGGCCACCAGCAACTCCTGCTCCCTGCTGCAGGTACTGCTCTGGCTCTCTGTAAATGGGGAGCTAGTGGAAGGGGAAATGGAGCCCCCTGGCACTCACAGAAAGCTGATTACAGAATGAGCCCGAACTGAGAGGCACCATATCCGCCCCCCCCCCAAAGAGCCAGTCTTCAGTGGTGATACAGCCCAGCTGGGGTAGCAACAGGATTGAGAACGAGGCAGGAAGTTCAGAGCAGCAAGGAAAGCCTGGAGGGGAACTTGAGAAGAGAGGTTGGAAAAGTGCAGCAAAGAGAAAGGTGCAGACCTAGCTATTGGGTCCAGGGCCCTGAGTTGCTATCAATGTCAGGGTGGGACTGGGTTCCCCTACCAGCCCCAGAGGAGGCGGCGTACACGCACCTGGAGAGGGTTCCCAAGCCCAGCAATGGGGCTACAGGCTGAGCAAGTGCCCCAGCGATGGCAGAAGGACTTCTGTCTGTGGAAAGAGAAGAACAGGAGTACTTGTGGCACCTTAGAGACTAACAAATTTATTAGAGCATAAGCTTTCGTGGACTACAGCCCACTTCTTCGGATGCATATAGAATGGAACATATATTGAGGAGATATATATACACACATACAGAGAGCATAAACAGGTGGGAGTTGTCTTACCAACTCTGAGAGGCCAATTAATTAAGAGAAAAAAAAAAAAACTTTTGAAGTGATAATCAAGCTAGCCGAGTACAGACAGTTTGATAATAAGTGTGAGAGTACTTACAAGGGGAGATAGAGTCAATGTTTGTAATGGCTCAGCCATTCCCAGTCCTTATTCAAACCGGAGTTGATTGTGTCTAGTTTGCATATCAATTCTAGCTCACCAGTCTCTCTTTGGAGTCTGTTTTTGAAGTTTTTCTGTTGTAATATAGCCACCCGCAGGTCTGTCACTGAATGACCAGACAGGTTAAAGTGTTCTCCCACTGGTTTTTGAGTATTTTGATTTCTGATGTCAGATTTGTGTCCATTAATTCTTTTGCGTAGAGACTGTCCGGTTTGGCCAATGTACATGGCAGAGGGGCATTGCTGGCACATGATGGCATATATCACATTGATAGATGTGCAGGTGAACGAGCCCCTGATGGTATGGCTGATGTGATTAGGTCCTATGATGATGTCACTTGAATAGATATGTGGACAGAGTTGGCATCGGGGTTTGTTACAAGGATAGGTTCCTGGGTTAGTGGTTAATTGGCCTCTCAGAGTTGGTAAGACAACTCCCACCTGTTTATGCTCTCTGTATGTGTGTATATATATCTCCTCAATATATGTTCCATTCTATATGCATCCGAAGAAGTGGGCTGTAGTCCACGAAAGCTTATGCTCTAATAAATTTGTTAGTCTCTAAGGTGCCACAAGTACTCCTGTTCTTCTTTTTGCGGATACAGACTAACACGGCTGTTACTCTGAAACCTGTCTGTGGAAAGACCTCTTTGGACTTTTAGTGTGAGGCAAGCTGGGCCCCAGAAGGGTGGACTAAAGGTGGTGACCTGGCCAGAGTTACCAGGCAGAGAAACTGCCGTGGTGCTGGAGCGACCATGGATGGGGGACACTAGCCCAGCGAGAGGGCTGTGATGCCATGCCTGGCCGCCGGGGGGCACCTAACGATGAGTAGATTCATTTATGATTGGCATAGTTCCCCCTGTGATCCGTGAGGGAAGTCTTGGTTGCTGAAGGAATCATAGAATATCAGGGTTGGAAGGGACCTCCGGAGGTCATCTAGTCCAACCCCCTGCTGAAAGCAGGACCAATCCCCAGACAGTTTTTTGCCCTGGCCCCCTCAAGTATTGAGCTCACAACCCCGGGTTTAGCAGGCCAATGCTCAAACCACTGAGCTATCCGTCCCCCAAGCAGGTGTATCAAGGGACCAAGCTGGTCGCTGGATTTCCCACTTCAGTTCCAGGGACTGGCTAAGCAGCCAAAGCAGATCTAGGGGTTTCTCCAGCAGCTCCTAGAAAACCAACAGAAGCAGAAGGAAGTGCAGGTGGAGCTACAGACGCAGCAGCAGCAATACCTGTGAGAGATCCTGCAAAGGGAAATCAACCCAGGGTCTGCTATGCCCATGGACAAAAAGAGCAGAGAAGGAGAGCATGCCTGGGCTGTGCTGAGAAGGTTAGCCCAGGGAGAAGGGCATGAGAAAGTGTACAAGCGTGGCCTAATGCCAAGATGGAAGCAAGAGTTCTTTGTTTTGGGGGCAGAGAAGCAGGCCATATCAAAAGACACGGCCTGCTTAGGAAATTGCTGAGTGGCTGAACGAAGGGCCAGGGCCCTAAGAAGTTAGAAAGAAAGGAGAAGGTGTCCTCTGACACAAACCCCCATGAGGCAGGCAAGGTGGAGGTGGCTGGGGTGGCCATGGACCTTGCAGACCCTCCACCAACACCCCCTGTCGGGTGCTGCAGGGAGATGAAGGACAAAATGATTGGCCCAGAGATGAAGCAGACTGGAGGAGGGACAAACACAAGGGTGGAGCAGTCCATGGTGGGTTCTCAGACTCTGACCGAAAAGGTTTTGGCATATGCAGCGGCAGTAGCAAAAAGGCAACAGAAGACGCTAAAGGCTTCAGAACAGGCTCTGCAAGCAGCTGTTCATGAGACTGAGTGGCTGCAGGAAGAGCGTCGGGATACTGCAGAAGAGAAGGTTTGCCCCGAGCGAGCTGGCAGTGGAGCTGCAGACACTGCGCACAGGCTGTACAAGCGCGCAGCCGGTGACAGCGATGAGATGACGAGGGATGAAGCTTGGAGAAGAATAGAACTTGCCCCCGCGTGGGCCAGGTTCTAAGGAGGAGGGTATATAACGGGGGGCTTGGCCTGTGGGCTATAAAGCCTGGAGCTAGGCCAAATGGATTACAGAGTGAGCTCCAGCTGAGGGGAAACCAGGGGAAACCGCAACAAAGATACAGGAGCAGGCCTAGCTGTTTGGTACAGGGCCTTGGGGCAGAACCTAGAATCCAGGGTAGGACTGGTTCTCCCACGGTCTCTAAGGAAGGGGATGTACAGGGCCATAGGAAGGGCTACCAAGGCCAGCAAGGGCAGGCCGAGCCAAAGTCAGGCTGAGGAAAAGCCCCCAAGGGACAGAGGATCTTGTTTCAGTTAAAGACATTTTTTGACTTTTCGTTTGGGATGAGCGCGACCCAGGAAGGAGTGGACTAAAAGATGGTCGCCTGGCCGAAGGGCTGAGTTCCCAGCCAAAAACCTGCTGGCGGGTGTGCTAGCCCAAGAAATCTGTGACCCCAGGCCTTGAAGGAAGGGGCACCTATCGGTGAGTGAACTCTGTTACAAGCCTGCTTCCATTGTGGAAACAGCCTGGTATTGGAGAGTGGTGGGGATGGCCTGTGGGCGAGGATGGCTGGAGGGGTCATACAGGAGGGGCAGCAGCGTCCAGTGAGGAGATCAGGGAACGGGTTGTTTGCAGTCCTGCCACTGAGCGGTAACGTGATCCTGGCCAGGTCACTCTCCCACCTGATGCCTCACTTTCTCTATCTTTGAAATGGGGATCATCCCGACCCACATTAAGAAAGGGTTTGATCCTCTGCTCTTGCTTCCCAAATCCCTGCCCTCCTTGCCCCACACAGGCCTCTGCCCTGTTGCTCAAACTCCCATGCACATGTTAGTGCCTGTGTCACCCCCGCAACTGCAAGGTCTCATGTACAGTCTCCTGCCAGCAAACTGAAGCTGCCACTAGATCCAGAATAGGAATCGCAGTTCCTGTGCGCAGCCCTGAATGGAGTCTAGACCCTGGGCATGGGGAAGGCCAACGCTCACATCCAGGTAGATCATCAACCTACTCCTCTGTCCCAGGAGCAGGAAGGCCTCTGGTTCGTGCTCCCTTCGGTAGCTGGAGCTGCTGAGTTGGGAGTGTGGTGGGCAGAGATGGGAACAGGCCATAGGATGAATCAAGTGTCAGGGGGAGACTCCCTGTGTGTGGGAGATGATGTTGCCCCTCTGTGGGGAATCCCTTCCTTGCAGATGCTGGGCTTTGGGTGCTGGACTCTGCCAGGAAGCCCAGCTCCCATCCCTAGCAGCTTGGCTGTTCCCTACACTGCTGTGCACCAGGCCCTCTGCAGAGAGCTGCTTTGGGCAAGGACTACAGGGCCTGCTGTCATCCTGGCAGGTGTCACAACAGGTTCCATAATCCTGACCCCTGGTCTCCCTCCGCTGGCAGGCTCTGAGCAAGGCCTGCCCAGAGAACATGGATGACGAGCTCTCGATCCTGCTGACAGCACCCCCCAGCACAGACAAACTCCAGCACATCTTGGAGGTGAGCAGAATGGGGAGGGGCCGCAGGGGTTTTACCTTAGCCCTGGGGACTCCTAGAAAGAAGAGACTGGAAAATCCATGTTTCTATTGGATCCTTCCGAGTATGCATTCGTGATATAAACTCACAGGGTGACCTTGGGGTAACTCACTTTCCCCTTACGGCATCAGTCTTCTCCACTATCAAATCTACACTGGGGAAGAAGGACAGAAGCCCCGACAATCACCTTCACCTCTGGGTGTCTGGTCCTGGGAGCCGAAACCAACTGGACTATCTACCCCATCTCCTAAACTGCCCTGTCTTTCCCTCCTAGGGCCTTGTCCTTAGTGCTCAGCCTGGCCCCTTCCCAGCTTGTCCCTGACCTTTAAAGGACTCTCCAAGCCCCTCCCATGCCTGCTTCCCTTGGGGTCTCTCTCCTGGCTGAGCACAGGCTGCCCTTCTATCTCTCAGCAGGCCTGGGTCCTAGTCACAGGCTGCGTCTTGTCACGTGACCCCCACACTTATTCCCTTCACCCTAGGGAGCTGCATCACCTGGGCCAGGTGCAGTTGAGCTCCAACCCCTTTCCTGGCCATCTCACCCTGGGACAGGTTGAAACTGGAAACCTGTGGGTAACAGTAACTGGTTGCTCGCAAAGGTGCTGAAGACACAATGGAAGAGGAAATCCTTTGGTCTGGATTGAAATTATTCCAACTGAAAGTGAATGAGAGAAAATAGGTTCAAAGTTCTCTTCCTAGCAGCAGAAAATGTAGCGATTGATAGAGGTTCAGGTCAGAAAGGACCATTATGTGCATCTAGTCGCCCCTCCTGTATAACTCAGGGCCTAGAATGTGACCAAGTGGTTCCTTCAGCCAACCATAGCATGGGACTGAGCCAGAGCACATCTTTTGGAACGACATCCACATGCAGGAGAGCCAGCTGGCTACCAGAAAATCTCTCTTCTGCAGTGACGTGGGGTTAAGGGACATAGCGGAAAAGACATGGAGGCTGTGACTAAACTTAGAGCAGGGTGGGAAACCGAGACACAGTTGGGACCTGTCTACACTACAGGTCTGTCGTGCATTTGTAAGCTGCTGACCCCCACATGTTGTTCAGAGCCTATGGACAACACAGCTCCTGAAGTGTGTTTGTTCTGTGCTTATCCGGTATGTACCAGCAGGGCTGGACAGCCTTTTTCACTGTGCTGTGGGGAGCAGGTCCTGGGTACTAAGGGTCTGAAGAAGCTCTCAAGGACTAATTTTTTAAAATAATTGTTATCAATGAATTGGGAGAAAACATACAATCACTGCGGATAAGATTCGGGGGGTGACAAAATACAGGCAGAGTGGTAATTCCTGATGGGGAGAGGGCAGTGATACAGAGCGATCTGGCTCATTCAGCCAGCTGGACCCATTCAAAGAAAACAAGTTTGAGCAGAGCCCAATGCAAGGTCCTATACGTAGCCACAAGGCACGCCGGCCACACCTCCAGAATGGGGATGTGTATCCAGGAAAGCAGTGACTCTGAAATGGATTTAGGGGCCATAGTGGAGAAGCTACTCAACATGAGCTCCCAGTGTGATGCTGTGGTGAACAGGGCTAAAGCCATCATTAGACGAAGGAGCAGAGCCGTGAGTAGGATAGGGAGGTGACACAGCAGCAGTGAGACTGCTATTGGAATACTGCCTCCAGTGTTGGTGTCCTCCTTTGAAAAAGATGGTCCTAGAAATTGGAGCTGGGGCAGCAAAGAGCCACCAAATGTTCTGAGGGCTGGAGAAAAATGTCTTCTAGTGAGCTATTGAAAGAGTTCAACCTGTTTAGCTTATCAAAAGAAGATTGAAAGGTGACTTCACTGAAGTGTTGAAGTGCCTTAATGGAGAGAAAATATTGGGTATTAAAGGGCTCTTTAATCGAGCAGAGAAAGGCAGAACAAGACCCAATGGCTGGAAGGTGAAAAGAGACAAATTCCTATGACAAATAAGGCACAAATATTCAACAGCGAGGATGATTGACCACAGGAAGAAGCTACCATGGAAAGTGGTGGATTCTCCATCTCTTGATGTCATTTAATAAAGACTAGATGCCTTTCCGGAATGTGTTTGCCCCCAAAGTAGCTATTGTGGTAGACAGGAGGCCTGTGATATGCAGGGGGTCAGATTAGATGCTCTAACGGTCTCTGCTGACCATAAAGTCTACTCATTTCTGAGAAACCGAGTGTAGCATTGGGAGCAGCCTCTGCTTATTAAACAATCAGTTTGTCAGCACCTGCAGGACAATTTGGTTCTTAGGACTAGTGAGCATGGACTTGTCAAGAACAAATCATTCCAGACCAATCCTAGCTCCTTCTTTGGCAGGGTTAGGGGCCTAGTGGAGGTGGGTAAACAGTAGATGTGATCTATCTTGGTGTTAATAAGGCTTTTGACACAGTCCCATAGGACATTCTCACAAGCAAACAGATGCTGCTTAGCACTGTCAGAGCAGCTTTTGCTGGGGGATTCTCCCAGCACTTTCCAATAGTGGGAAAGTATGAAATCCCCATTTGACTGCTGGGGACAGAGCCTAGAGGGGGCAGCAACTTACCCGAAGTCCCACAGGTCAATAGGAAACCAGCAATGGAACCCAGGAGTCCTGACTCCCAGTTCCCTGCTCCAATCACTCCAGTGGAGCACACTCCCTCTCAAAGCAGGGGGACTGAACATGAGGGCCTGGTTGTAATTGTCAGCTGTGGGAGGGAGTGTGCAGCAGTGGTTAGTGAAAGGGCCTGGAAATAAGGATGAGGTGTCCTATCATGTTTACTCAGATCAGATTAGGACATAATAGAATGGCTGAAATAGTCTATTTTATTTGTATTTTATTATTTTGCAATTGTTAAGAGCAGCAACTACTTAGCTCAGACTGAAGCATCTTATCTAATTTTTGAGATCTAAGTGTCTCCTCTTTGAGTGCGACGAGACAATTTAACACATTGTGACAAAGAATTTTCATTGCCACTTGTTATGATTTCAAGAAACAAACTGGTTTAGTTTGAATAGGATTTTCGGTCAGAAACGGTTTCAATGAAATTTCCCCACCATCTCGATTCCTGGGCTCTATCTCTGCCTTTCGGGGGGGGGGGGGCGGGTTGCTGTCTGTTAGAACAGGAGTCTGATTTGGATAGGGATAGAGACCTCTTCAATGTTTTTAATGAAGTAAATACTAATGGGAATTGTGTGATCATGGGAGACTTTAACAGATATAGACTGGAGGACAAGTGCTATTAATATAATAGGGCTCAGATTTTCCTAGATGTGATAGCTGATGGATTCCTTCACCAAGTAGTTGCTGAACCAACAAGAGAGGATGCCATTTTAGACTTGGTTTTGGTGAGTAGTGAGGATCTCTTAGAAGAAATGGTTGTAGGGGACAGCCTTGGTTTGAGCGATCATGAGCTAATTCAGTTTAAACTAAATGGAAGGGTAAACAAAAATAGATCTGTGACTAGGGTTTTTGATTTCAAAAGGGCTAACTTTAAAAAATTAAGGAAATTAGTTAGGGAAGTGGATTGGACTGAAGGACTTGTGGAACAGATGGATCAGACTGAACAGGTTCCAAACCTCTCGGAGGCTCTTACCTTCTAAACAGGGACGTCTGTTTTCTAGTAAAATCAGGAAAAAGAAAGGAGAAAACTCAAAAGAGGTTCCTCCTGGCGCTCACGTACGTGAACCCTAATACTCTCTCAGTCCTCAAAGAGAGACCTCGAGAAGGAGACTTGCTGAAGCAAAGCTACAGGGGTCTCTGAGGTTTCCCTGGCCCTGAGCCCGTCCTGCCTGGCTGATGTCAGCATCCCTCTGTGAGGTCACCACCTCCCCAGCACCTTTGACCAATAGGCTGAGGTCCTGCAAAAGGCCTTTGTGATGTCACTGTCACACCCACCCCTCCCCTGCAGTGCTAATGTCCTGTCACAGCACAGGCCAGACACTTTGGAGGTTTGAGCTACTCCCTGTGGATCACCCCGCTCAATGAGTGTTCATTCTAGGAAGCAAGCCGGCTAGACAGTAAAACATCAGAGGCTGCTCCCAATGCTACACTCGGTTTCTCAGAAATGAGTAGACTTTATGGACAGAAGAGACAGTTAGAGCATCTAATCTGACCCCCTGCATATCACAGGCCTTTCTGCACCATATGGGGCAGGCAGAGCTCTGCCTGGGTGCCGGGGGAATGGGATGGGGGTAGATCAAGGAAAGGGGGGAGGAGAATGGGTGTGAGGGAAAGAGCTCCTGTCCCAGATGAAGGAATTTGGGGGCAGAGGAAAGGACCCTGCTCCACAGAGAGGGGAGAGGGTTTCTGTGAGTGCCAGGGGGCTCCATTTCCCCTTCCACTAGCTCTCCATTTACAGAGAGCCAGAGCAGTACCTGCAGCAGAGAGCGGGAGTTGCTGGTGGCCTCAGAGGCACAGGCCCTGCAGCGCCTCAGGCACCTGGCGCAAGTGCCGCATGATACGGAGCTGGCGCATCACATTGGCCGTGACGTCCTCCTGCTGCAAGGGAACGAGAACCTGTCTGAGACTCAGACGCATCCGAGGAATCAGGGGGGATTAACGGCCCCTGGAACCAGCAGCATTTCCACCCAGCCCCTGCCCACCTCTGAGGGATGGATTTCCCCTCCTGACCCCCAGGATGGAATCTTGTTGTCCTTCCTAGTGACCTCCAGTGCCAACCCCCCTCCTTGTACGGGGAGCTCCTGCCACATCCCCCTCAGTGCCCCTGACAGCTGTTCCACCTCCAATCCACAGCTCAAGTTCTCAGACCCCTCTCCTCCACCCCCACCCAGGTTGGGTAGGGAGGGGACTGTAGCGGGGGGGGGGCAGGAGGGATTCTGGCAGCAGTGAAGTGGGATGTGGGGAGGTTGAGACCTTTCCCCAAGTCACCCCAGCCACTAATGCTGAAGCCGCAGGATGGCAGCCCTGGTGAATGGGATGGATCGGCAGCCCCTGCTGACTAGGGTTACCATATGTCCGGTTTTTCCCGGACATGTCCTGCTTTTCGGCAATCAAATCCCCGTCCGGGGGGAATTGCCGAAAAGCCAAACATGTCCGGGAAAATGCCGGCCGGGCACTTCCCCTCCCGCGGCTGCTCTGCTCCGCTCCTCCCCTCTCAGACTTTAAGAGCCGAGCTGCCCGAGCCAGCGCTACTGGCTTCAGGCAGCCCCCCCATGCCTCCGGACCCCGAGCTGCCGGCCAGGCACTTCCCTTCCCGGGCTCCAGCTGAGCTGCTCCGCTCCTCCCCTCTCAGACTTTAAGAGCCGAGCTGCCCGAGCCAGCGCTACCGGCTTCGGGCAGCCCCCGCTGCCTCCGGACCCCGAGCCACGGGCCAGGCACTTCCCTTCCCGGTTCCAGCTGCTCTGCTCCGGCGGCTCGGGGGAAGCGCCGGCCGGGGGCGCAGGGTCTGGGGGCTGCCCGGCCAACCGTGAAGCCGGTAGCACTGGGGCAGCCCTTTCCCCATAGCTGGGAGTGGGGAGGAGGGGGCGGGGTTAGGGCGGGGGGAAGGGGTGGAGTTGGGCGGGGCTAGGGGAGGGGAAATGGGCGGGGCCAGGGCCCGTGGAGGGTCCTCTTTTTTTATTTATTAGACATGGTAACCCTATTGCTGACTGAATCCTCCTGTTCTCTCCAGAACGGGTCCAGCCTTGCCAGCAGCAGGACAAGCGTCACCTTCCCATGTGCCTCAGCCCTGCCTGGTCAGACGCCATCACCCGTCAGTCCTTGGCCTCCCAGGCTGCCAGTGATGGGAGCAACTCTGGGTGGTGGCTCGGGTGACACAGACACCAGACCACTAGGAATTGGGTGCGGCCCTGTGGGACAGGAGAGTCTTGCAGAGGGCACTTGGGGGACTCTCCTGCCCTTCCCAAGAGCGATAGCACCCTGTCCTAAGAACATAAGTCTGGGATGAGGCAAAGCTTGTCATTAATTAGCCTGGCTAAAGAGCTGGGCTGGAGCTACTCCAGGGACAAGCTGGCTCGCTCCTGCTCATGGAGGTGAATTCATCTCCCTTCCCAGGAGCACCTGCTCTCCCTTTCATTCCCCACCAGGCTCCTTGTGCCAGGCCAGCGAATGGCCACAGGATGGGAATGAGGCCTGGGCCCCGCCCCAATCTCCTGAGTCTAATGCAGCTGCTCACCTTGTCCCCCATCAGCTGCTGGGTTTCCCCCAGGAGGGAGTAGGTGACAGGGAGAGAGACACACACACACATTTGTCCTTCTGGTTGCAGGGCTTGTGTTCTTCCAATCCCATTGGTGGCTGCACAGTGGGCAGAGTCCTCGCTGCGTGCCCGGCCCAACAGAATTGCAGGGCGTGGTGTGGAACACAGAAAGAGATAGAGAGACTCATCCTCCAGCCGGGGTCAGTCTGAGAGAAATTGGCTGGGGTCCCAGTCTCACTCTTCTAGCGGGTGCCATTTCCCAGCTGGGTTCCTTACCCCTCTGGTGCAGCAGCAGCTGGTAGAGCCGGTAAACCCCCTCCCTGGCCTGCCGGCTGATGTCCTTGGCTGGGTCACTGACGGACAGAGCTAGCTGTGCCATGTGGTGACCCATCCTGGGGAATTCCGCTGAGTTCTAATGGACGGGAGAGGGAGAGGGGACTCCATCAGCATTTTCCTGTCAGCTCCCAGTCCCCCCCGGGCCAGGACTCTCCTTCCCCTCAGCCCCTCTGCAGGAGATGCTAGAGCCAGACCCTTAATTTCCTCTGCCCCCAAGGAAGCCTGGAGCACAGGGCTGTGGGCAGGGCCCTCCATGAGGACTTGCTTCCCCAGCTGCTCCAGGATGACAGGGAGGCATGAACCTGGAGCACAGTCCCCTTAAAAGCCCAGAGTCACCACTTAACTAGGACAAGAAGAACTTGACTCAAGCCAGGCTCACTCTCTGCTCTGACTCTGCCTCCCCAAGAGGAACACTCCTAACCCACAGCCCCTGCAGCAGCAGATCCTACAGCCCGTCGGAGCCAGATCACCTACGCCTGGAGTCAGGAAGCTGGGGTCAGAGGTCACTTATGTCAAACTCAGGGAGGGTGATGGTGAATCTGAGCAGGGCCGTGCTGCTCTTAATGGCCCTGGCTCTCTCTCGCGGCACCCTGGACACGATCCAGTAGTTAATGTGCTGTGGGGAAAGGAGGCAGATCAGGATCAATGGGCAGGTGCACGTATTGTGGAAATGAGACACAGACACACACCCATCCCCAGGGGGCTGAGACATTGTGCGCAGGGTGGAATATCTGATTCATTGATTGCAGAGCTTTGGAAGGGGATTGTTGCCCGCAGGACGATTCTTGAATCCTGCAGGTCACAACTTGTCATTGTCTCTCTAGACTGGAACAATGTTCAGTGTCGGGGCTGGTCCCATCCTCCCTGCACTCCTGATTCCTGAACAATCCCCTCAGAAATCTCAGGGCCTGTCGGAGAGACGGGCTGATTCTCTGGGGCCCTCCTGTTTCTCTAGGAAGGAGCCTGTGACTCTTCTCTGAGGACCCTCTTCTGGATCTCCCAGGAGGGGTTCAGACTCTCACTCCCCAAGCCAGCCAGGGGCCCTGTGATTAGTGCTCAACACAACCAGGCAGAGCTCTGGCTTGAAGTCCCAGCTCCTTCCTCTGTCCTTTAAGGAGGAAGGGCCTGACACTGCATTGCACTGACTGCCCTGACCAAGGATGCCCACTGGGGGCTCAGCTAGGAGGACAGACTGGAAAATGGATCTAAGAGTGAAGGTAAAATTGCCCCCACCCCTCTCATCGGGCTCACCTCCAAGATGTACTGGAGCCTGTTGGTGTCTGGGGACTCTGCCAGCAGGTTCCCCAGCATGGCGTCCAGGAGGTCTGGCAAGACCCTAGGCAGATCCTGAAAGCAAGGGAGAGCCATGGGTCAGAGTTAGGGAAACTGGGGCTACACCTGCCACAGGATGGGAAATGGGGTCTCTGGGAAGCACTGGTGAGACCCCCAAACACATATCCTGGCCTCTCTCATTCACATCCCACTGCAGGCAATTAGCAAGGATTCATGGCAGGATGACAGCTGGCTCTTCAATCCATGACTTTAGCTGATCTACCTGCACTTGGGTGGTGTCCTTCTCCATGCCCAGGGTGAAGACGGCGTGCAGGGCAGCTCGGAGGAGGTGGGTCTCCAGCTCTGGCTCCAGGGCAGGTGTCATGGTGCTGGCAAGAGAGAGGAGCCGGCATTAGACTGTGCAGTGCGGGGATGGGACTGGCACCAACATGCAGGTGAAACTGCAGGGAAATAGGCACAGGCTGGCGAGAATGGAAACTGAGGCACCGAGCCAGGGAATGACAAGGCAAAGGTTTCTCAGACAGACAGTGGCAGGGCAGGAATAGCACCTGTTCCCTGGACCCTGCTGCCCCTCCTGTATCTGATCCTGGGTGTGAGCCTCTCCCCAAAGCCGTTGCAATGTTACTGGAGTGAAAAGAACAGCCCAGCCAGGAGAGAGTGAACCTTCCCCCCACCTCTGCCAGAGGAACCACCCTTGGGCGGTGACCTGGGAGTGGGAGGGGCAGTGACTCCCAGCCCTGGGCCTGAGCAGCACTGGGGTTAGGGGAACCGGGCCGGAGGGTCTCGGTACCTGAGGTTGCCCACAGCAATCAGGGAGTTAGCGAGGATGGCGCTGGGTGGAGAGTTATCAGGCAGCTCCTCAATGAGCTCCTGTGAGACCCAAAGGAGACAAAGGAGCGTGTGAGATTCGGGCCTCACTGACACTTCCCAGTGAGGAGATTACACAGCCAGGGCCCCACACAGCCAGCAGGATCCCCCCACCTGCCCCCCGCTCCTCCGATTCCTGCCCAATAGTGACTACTCTCCGAATTTCTCCCGTCTCTTCTCCCCAGTCTTCAGCCCCAGCAATCCCTGCCCTCTGCTGCCCCTCTAGCACCAACAATCCCCCATCCATTGGCCTGGGGAGACCCCTGCCCCTCCCATATCTCTGTCCTCCCTCCAGCAGCTGGGCACAGTGTCTCGCTCACCACAATCCTCTCCGCCACAGCCGCCTTGCAGCAGTGCGGCTCCAATGTGTCCTGCCCTCTCTGCTGTGCAGCGAGACGCGGGGTGGATGGCGTGCAGGAACACAAGCTGCTGGGCCTCCTCCTGCACCCACCAGGAGTGGGGTTAGGGGAGAGAGAGCCAGTTAGCCAGGGACCTCCCTGCCCCCACACAGCAGCTGCAGGACTCAGGCCTGAATGGGGGATAGTGGGGACCCGCCCATTGTCCAAATCACCCACCACTCCACCACAAGCAGGGTCAGGAACTGGGACAGTGCCTGTGGGGGGAGGAGACCCGGCTGGTGTGTGACAGACACCCCCACCTCTGGGGTCCCAGATCATGGAGGAGAAAGGTCCCCATTAGGGCTGGTGGATCATCAGGGACAAGACCCTCTGCAGGGGGTCAGGTGCTGGGAAGGGGCAGGACAGTCTCGGTTCCAGCACAGCTGGGGTACGTTTGTATCTTTTCTCCGCCTTGGAGCTGCTCTCGGCTGTTATTGAGAGTTGCCTCCTCTGTGGCCACGTCCACCCATTCCTCCTCCTCATCCCCTGAGTCCCTGGCAGTCCCTGCACCAGGGAGAGTGGCCTGCTGCCACTTGGGGGAAGGACAGGGGCACGGTGGGGCAATGTGTCACACCCTTCCCACCTCCGGGACCCAGGGCAGATCGGGCCCCACACTCCCCCCTCTCAGTGATGCCTTCAGCCCCCAACTCCTTCAGGAGCCCATAGCAACGAGACCCCGCCACGCTGTTCTGGACTCCCTGGGAGGTGCCTCCCCCCAACTGGAGCACCAAGGACCAAAGTGGCAGCATCTAGTGTCAGTGGGGTTCATGTGGCTCAAGCCAGACCCCTGGGCTGGGGACCCGCCCCCATAGCACTGATCGAGGGCCTGGGCCCAGGGTGTTCACAGCCCCACCCTCACCTCTCTCTGAGCCCAGCCTGACTCCTCACCTAGAACAAAGCAGCGGCGTCCATCGGCCTCGCTGCTGCCCGAGTCCCAGGCACTGCTGCTGTCCCATGGGGAGCGGGCCGAGCTGCTGGTGGTGGGACAGGGATCCTCCACCTCCTGCCCTGGGGAGGCTGGAAGGTCCTCACTGACCGGGCAGGGCAATGCCTCCTGCTGGGAATCAGGACTGGGCTCCTGAGGCTGCTGCTGCCCACACAACATGCCCCAGAGTCACCCTGCCCGGCTCCCCTCCTGTGCTGGGTCCTGCCTGCCCAGCCGCAGCCTGGCCCAGCTCCATTTCGACCTGGCCTCTCCCACCTCGGCGCCTGCGCTGGGAGCGGGTTTTCTCCGCCAGAAGGCTGGGCACTTCCACCTCCTGGTGCGGCCGGGAGCTCCTTCCCTGCCAGCGGGGACGGAGGGGCCGCTCTGCTCCTGGGGAAGATGGCAGCTGCTTCCCTCAGGCTCTGGGGCCACCTGCAGAGCCTTCTTCCTGAACATCCTCAGGAGCCTGGCCACCCTGGAACCGAGCGGGGAGCGGGTGTGAGTCTGGGGTCAAGGCAGCCTCTCACTAACCAGCCTGCTTGGTCCCTCCCCATCCCTGCCCCAGCCAGAGCAGCTCCTCCTCCCCGCACAGGGGTGCATGTAATGCAATCTACACGCACTGGCAGGAGTTCATTGCATGATCTGCTTCCTGCTGTTTGGTTCTGGGCTGTTGGAGTACGGGCTTGCAACCATCTGTGCACACATATTATACTAATTGCATCTAGACCACATCTCCCTAGTTTGTTTGTGAGAATGTCCTTATTAACACCAAGATGGATCACATCTACTGTTTACCCACCTCCACTAGGCCCGTAACCCTGCCAAAGAAGGAGCTAGGATTGGTTTGGAATGATTTGTTCTTGACAAGTCCATGCTCACTAGTCCTAAGAACCAAATTGTCCTGTAGGTGCTGACAAACTGATTGTTTAATAAGGAGTTCCAGTATCTTTCCAGGTATGTTAATGGATGGGAAGACGTTCTTTTTCAGGGATCTCTGACGAGAACTGGGGCACAGCACTTAGTTTGTTGAGGCCATAAAATGGAGACAGGCACCTCTTCTCTCCTCCCAGCACCCCAGATACCTAAAACGGTGGGACTCACATCCCTCAATGGGCTTTAAAAAAGACAATGGTTACAATGTGGCCCCGACCATTTCTGGTTTCTGCAGACTAGATGTTTTAGCAAAGTTTAGAATTCCTTGGTGCTCAACACCGTGAAACTCCCCTTTCTCCTTCACAACGGGCTTTAACGCCCCTTATCTCACCCAGGCTCTCGACTGCCCAAAGTTGGAGAATTGTCCCTGTTCCCATTGCAGATCACCCCCCACGACACACACACAGAGTCCTCCTAGTGGTGGGAGGGGAACAGAGGAAAGGACAGAAGATGTAAGAGATGAAGAGAAAGGAGGGAGGGATGGAGGAAAAGGTAAAACAAAAAGGACAAACCCTAATGTCCCCAGTGATTCTAAGGCCTAGTCTTCACTTACCGGCTGGTCCGGCGGCACGCCATCGATGTTCTGTGATCGATTTATCGCGTCTGGTTAAGATGCGATAAATCGATCCCGGATCGATCCCGGAAGTGCTCACAGTCGGCGCCGGTACTCCAGCTCGCCGAGAAAAGTACGCGGCGTCGACGGGGGGAGACTTCCTGCCGCGTCTGGACCGCGGTAAGTCCGGACTAAGGTATTTCGAATTCAGCTACGTTATTAACGTAGCTGAATTTGCGTACCTTAGTCCGAAGTCCGGACTAAGTGGGGACCAGGCCTTAGGGACAAAATCCCAGGTGGGGAATAAAATTCGACCACCTTAAGCTAGTGTTTTCCATGCCTAGAATTCAGCTGGCACCAGATGCATAAGACTGAACAGGTTCCAAACCTCTCAGAGGCTCTTACCTTCTAAACAGGGACGTCTGTTTTCTAGTAAAATCAGGAAAAACAAAAGAGAAAACTCAAAAGAGGTTCCTCCTGGCGCTCATATACGTGAACCTAAATACTCTCTCAGTCCTCAAAGAGAGACCTCGAGAAGGAGACTTGCTGAAGCAAAGCTACAGGGGACTCTGAGGTTTCCCTGGCCCTGCGCCCCTGTCCTGCCTGGCTGATGTCAGCATCTCTCTGTGAGGTCACCACCTCCCCAGCACCTTTGACCAATAGGCTGAGGTCCTGCAAAAGGCCTTTGTGATGTCACTGCCACACCCACCCCTCCCCTGCAGTGCTAATGTTCTGCCGCAGGCCAGACACTTTGGAGGTTTGAGCTACTCCCTGTGGATCACCCCGCTCAATGAGTGTTCATTCTAGGAAGCAAGCCGGCTAGACAGTAAAACATCACAAGCTGCTCCCAATACTACACTCGGTTTCTCAGAAATGAGTAGACTTTATGGGCAGAAGAGACAGTTAGAGCATCTAATCTGACCCCCTGCATATCACAGGCCTCCTGTCTACCACAATAGCTACTGTTGGGGTAAACACATTCCAGAAAGGCATCTAGTCTTTATTAAATGACATCAAGAGACGGAGAATCCACCACTTTCCTTGGTAGCTTCTTCCTGTGGTCAATCATCCTCGCTGTTGAATATTTGTGCCTTATTTGTCATAGGAATTTGTCTCTTTTCACCTTCCAGCCATTCCCAAACCTCAGCCAGTATTTGTAGGTGACAAATCTCATGAATTGTCACAGATTGCGGTGTTACTAGAGGGGTTTTTGGAATTAACTGATAAGTCACTGGGACCAGATGGCATTCACCCAAGAGTTCTGAAAGAACTCAGATGTGAAATTGCGGAACTACTAATTATGGTTTGTAACTTGTCCTTTAAATCAGCTTCTGTATCCATAACTGGAAGATAGCTAATGTAACGCCAATATTTTAAAAGGTTACTATTGGTGATCCCGGCAATTACGGACCAGTAAGTCTAATGTCAGTACCGGGCAAATTAGTTGAAACAATTGTAAAGAATAAAATTGTCAGACACATAGAAGAACATAAATTGTTGGGCAAAAATCAACATAGTTTAGGTAAAGGGAAATCGTGTCTTACTAATCTATTAGAGTTCTTTGAAGGGGTCAACAAACATGTGGACAAGGGGGATCCAGTGGACATAGTGTACTTAGATTTCCAGAAAGCATTTGACAAGGTCCCTCACCAAAGGGTCTTATGTAAATTAAGTTGTCATGGGATAAGAGGGAAGATCCTTTCATGGATTGAGAACTGGTTAAAAGACAGGGAACAAAGGGTAGGAATAAATGGTAAATTTTCAGAATGGAGAGGGGTAACTAGTGGTGTTCCCCAAGGGTCAGTCCTAGGCCAATGCTATTCAACTTATTCATAAATGATCTGGAGAAAGGGGTAAAAAGTGAGGTGGCAAAGTTTGCAGATGATACTAAAGTGCTCAAGATAATTAAGACCAAAGCAGACTGTGAAGAACTTCAAAAAGATCTCACAAAACTAAGTGATTGGGAAACAAAATGGCAAATGAAATTTAATGTGGACAACGTAAAGTAATGCACATTGGGAAAAATAACCCCAACTATACATACAATATGATGGGGGCTAATTTAGCTACAACGAATCAGGAAAAAGATCTTGGAGTCATCGTGGATAGTTCTCTGAAGACTTCCACGCAGTGTGCAGCGGCAGTCAAAAAAGCAAACAGGATGTTAGGAATCATTAAAAAGGGGATAGAGAATGAGACGGAGAATATCTTATTGCCCTTATATAAATCCATGGTACACCCACATCTTGAATACTGTGTACAGATGTGGTCTCCTCATCTCAAAAAAGATATACTGGCACTAGAAAAGGTTCAGAGAAGGGCAATTAAAATGATTAGGAGTTTGGAACGGGTCCCATATGAGGAGAGATTAAAGAGGCTAGGACTTTTCAGCTTGGAAAAGAGGAGACTATGGGGGGATATGATAGAGGTATATGAAATCATGAGTGATGTGGAGAAAGTGAATAAGGAAAAGTTATTTACTTGTTCCCATAATATAAGAACTCCACTAGTAAGCTCCCTCCAGCCTGACAGTTCACCTTTCAGTACGACCCGTTGTAGTCTCCCCTTTAACCAGTTCCTTATCCACCTTTCAATTTTCATATTGATCCTCATCTTTTCCAATTTAGCTAATAATTCCCCATGTGGAACCGTATCAAATGCCTTACTGAAATCGAGGTAAATTAGATCCACTGCGTTTCCTTTGTCTAAAAAATCTGTTACCTTCTCAAAGAAGGAGATCAGGTTGGTTTGGCACGATCTACCTTTTGTAAAGCCATGTTGTATTTTGTCCCAATTACCATTGACTTCAATGTCCTTAACTACTTTCTCCTTCAAAACATTTTCTGAGACCTTGCATACTACAGATGTCAAACTAACAGGCCTGTAGTTACCCGGATCACGTTTTTTCCTTTTCTTAAAGCTAGGAACTATGTTAGCAATTCTCCAGTCATATGGTACAACCCCTGAGTTTACAGATTCATTAAAAATTCTTGCTAATGGGTTTGCAATTTCATGTGCCAGTTCTTTTAATATTCTTGGATGAAGATTATCTGGGCCCCCCGATTTAGTCCCATTAAGCTGTTCGAGTTTGTCTTCTAACTCAGATGTGGTAATATCTACCTCCATATCCTCATTCCCATTTGTCATCCTACCATTATCTCTAAGCTCCTCATTAGCCTCTGAAAGACTGAGGCAAAGTATTTGTTTAGACATTGGGCCATGCCTAGATTATCCTTAACCTCCACTCCATCCTCAGTGTTTAGTGGTCCCACTTCTTCTTTCTTTATTTTCTTCTGATTCATATGGCTATAAAACCTTTTACTATTGGTTTGAATTCCCTTTGCAAGGTCCAACTCTACATGGCTTTCGGCCTTTCTCACTTTATCCCTACATGTTCTGACCTCAGTAAGGTAGCTTTCCTTGCTGATCACTCCCATCTTCCACTCCTTGTAGGCTTTCTGCTTTTTCTTAATCATCTCTCTGAAATGCTTGCTCATCCAACTTGGTCTACAACTCCTGCCTATGAATTTTCCCCCTTTCTTGGGATGCAGGCTTCTGATAGTTTCTGCAACTTTGACTTGAAGTAATTCCAGGCCTTCTCCGCCTTTAGATCCACAAGTCCTTCAGTCCAATCCACTTCCCTATCTAATTTCCTTAATTTTTTAAAGTTAGCCCTTTTGAAATCAAAAACCCTAGTCACAGATCTATTTTTGTTTACCCTTCCATTTAGTTTAAACTGAATTAGCTCATGATCGCTCAAACCAAGGCTGTCCCCTACAACCATTTCTTCTAAGAGATCCTCACTACCCACACCAAATCTAAAATGGCATCCCCTCTTGTTGGTTCTTCAACTACTTGGTGAAGGAATCCATCAGCTATCACATCTAGGAAAATCTGAGCCCTATTATATTACTAACACTTGTCCTCCAGTCTATATCTGGGAAGTTAAAGTCTCCCATGATCACACAATTCCCATTAGTATTTACTTCATTAAAAACATTAAAGAGGTCTCTATCCCTATCCAAATCAGACTCCTGTTCTAACAGACAGCGAACCCCCCAAAGACAGGGATAGAGCCCAGGAATCGAGATGGTGGGGAAATTTCATTGAAACCGTTTCTGTCCGAAAATCCCATTCAAACTAAACCAGTTTCTTTCTTGAAATCATATCAAGTGGCATGAAAATTCTTTGCAAAAATATTTTGTTGCAAAACAAAAGCATCTTCTTTGTCACAAAAAGAACAGGAGTACGTGTTTGTCTCGTCGCACACAAAGAGGAGACACTTAGATCTCAAAAATTAGATAAGATGTTTCAGTCTGAGCTAAGTAGTTGCTGCTCTTAACAATTGCAACATAATAAAATACAAATAAAATAGACTATTTCAGCCATTCTATTATGTCCTAATCTGATCTGAGTAAACATGATAGGACACCTCATCTTATGCACTGCTCCTAGTGACACTCTCCAATAGATCCCCATCCTCCACCTGTCGGGAGGTAGGTAGGAGCGGATTGTTATCCCTACTTGAAAGAGGGAGAAGCTAAGGCTGAGAAAGGAGAATTGACTTGTCTTAGGTCACACAGCCAGTCCGTGGCAGAGTTGGGAATAGGACCCAAGAGCCCTGATTTTCAAACTAACCATCGGATCTTGAATTTCAGACATTGAATGACCTGAATAAAGTGCTCTCAAGTGAGTTCCAGACCAGCAAGGGTTCATAGTAATTATTCAGCAAGTATTTTAGGAGAACTGGAATGGTAGAGAAAATAATGAACTGCAGAGAAGCAGCAAAATTTGTCGAACATATGACTGGTTATGACTATTTACTTGGTCTTAAAAGAAAACAACAGGGACCTGAGTCTCCTCCCTGTCAATAACGCCCTGCTCAGCCAATCAGGGTAGAGACCGAGGGGCGGGAGGATGAGGGTTCTCACCAGAGAGCCCAAAGGATGGCCCAGGTCACCGCCGGGGGTCATTGTCTGAGCACTATTTCAGCCCCACATTTTTCGGTGGACCTCCCACAATGGGAGTTGTAGAGCACCGCCCATGACACACACACACCCCTCCTGGTGGTGGGAGGGGAACAGGGAAACAGACAAAAGAAGTAAGAGATGAAGAGAAAGGAGGGAGGGATGGAGGAAAAGGTAAAAGAAAAAGGACAAACCTTAATGTCCCCAGAGATTCTAAGGGACAAAATCCCAGGTGGGGAATAAAATTTGGCCACCTTAAGCTAGTGTTTTCCATGCCTAAAATTCAGATGGCACCAGATGCATCAGACTGAACAGGTTCCAAATCTCTCAGAGGCTCTTACCTTCTAAACAGGGATGTCAGTTTTCTAGTGAAATCAGGAAAAAGAAAGGAGAAAACTCAAAAGAGGTTCCTCCTGGTGCTCACGTACGTGACCCCTAATACTCTCTCAGACCTCAAAGAGATACCTCGAGAAGGAGACTTGCTGAAGCAAAGCCACAGGGGTCTCTGAGGTTTCCCTGGCCCTGCGCCCCTGTCCTGCCTGGCTGATGTCAGCATCCCTCTGTGAGGTCACCACCTG
>NW_027053795.1:0-21833 GCF_011386835.1 Chrysemys picta bellii | reverse complement strand
CTGGTTTGCTAGATGATGCAAGTGCCTGGTGTTCAGAGGCCTGTGGATGCAGTGCTAGGTGTCAGCCCCTGGGCCCCTTAGAGACTAGCAAACCAGGTTTGCTAGAGATGCATGTGCCTGGTGGTCCAGGCCCTGTGTCCCCTTTAGAGACTAGGGCAGAACCTGGGTTTTGCTAGAGATTGCAGTGCCTGGTGTCAGGGCCCCCTGTGGCCCCTTAGAGACTAGCAAACCTGGTTTGCTAGAGATGCAGTGCCTGGTGTCAGGGCCCTGGTGGCCCCTTAGAGACTAGGGGGCAGAAGCCTGGTTTGCTAGAGATGCAGTGCCTGTGTCAGGCCCCTGTGGCCCCTTAGAGACTAGCAAGCCCTGGTTTGGCTAGAGGATGCAGTGCCTGGTGTCAGAGGCACCCTGTGGCCCCTTAGAGACTAGCAAACCTGGTGTTTGCTAGAGATGCAGTGCCTGGTGTCAGCAGGCTCTGTGGCCCCTTAGAGACTAGCAAACCTGGTTTGCTAGAGGATGCAGTGCCTGGTGTCAGAGGCCTGTGGCCCCCTTAGAGACTTAGCAAACCTGGTTTGCCTAGAGATGCAGTGCCTGGTGTCAGGCCCCTGTGGCCCCTTAGAGACTAGCAAACCTGGTTTGGCTAGAGATGCAGTGCCTGGTGTCAGGGGCCTGTGGCCCCTTAGAGACTAGCAAACCTGGTTTGCTAGAGATGCAGTGCCTGGTGTCAGAGGCCTGTGGCCCCTTAGAGACTAGCAAACCTGGTTTGCTAGAGATGCAGTGCCTGGTGTCAGGCCCCTGTGGCCCCTTAGAGACTAGCAAACCTGGTTTGCTAGAGATGCAGTGCCTGGTGTCAGAGGCCCTGTGGCCCCTTAGAGACTAGCAAACCTGGTTTGCTAGAGATGCAGTGCCTGGTGTCAGGCCCCTGTGGCCCCTTAGAGACTAGCAAACCTGGTTTGCTAGAGATGCAGTGCCTGGTGTCAGGCCCCTGTGGCCCCTTAGAGACTAGCAAACCTGGTTTGCTAGAGATGCAGTGCCTGGTGTCAGGCCCCTGTGGCCCCTTAGAGACTAGCAAACCTGGTTTGCTAGAGATGCAGTGCCTGGTGTCAGGCCCCTGTGGCCCCTTAGAGACTAGCAAACCTGGTTTGCTAGAGATGCAGTGCCTGGTGTCAGGCCCCTGTGGCCCCCTTAGAGACTAGCAAACCTGGTTTGCTAGAGATGCAGTGCCTGGTGTCAGGCCCCTGTGGCCCCTTAGAGACTAGCAAACCTGGTTTGCTAGAGATGCAGTGCCTGGTGTCAGGCCCCTGTGGCCCCTTAGAGACTAGCAAACCTGGTTTGCTAGAGATGCAGTGCCTGGTGTCAGGCCCCTGTGGCCCTTAGAGACTAGCAAACCTGGTTTGCTAGAGATGCAGTGCCTGGTGTCAGGCCCCCTGTGGCCCCTTAGAGACTAGCAAACCTGGTTTGCTAGAGATGCAGTGCCTGGTGTCAGGCCCCTGTGGCCCCTTAGAGACTAGCAAACCTGGTTTGCTAGAGATGCAGTGCCTGGTGTCAGGCCCCTGTGGCCCCTTAGAGACTAGCAAACCTGGTTTGCTAGAGATGCAGTGCCTGGTGTCAGGGCCCCTGTGGCCCCTTAGAGACTAGCAAACCTGGTTTGCTAGAGATGCAGTGCCTGGTGTCAGGCCCCTGTGGCCCCTTAGAGACTAGCAAACCTGGTTTGCTAGAGATGCAGTGCCTGGTGTCAGGCCCCTGTGGCCCCTTAGAGACTAGCAAACCTGGTTTGCTAGAGATGCAGTGCCTGGTGTCAGGCCCCTGTGGCCCCTTAGAGACTAGCAAACCTGGTTTGCTAGAGATGCAGTGCCTGGTGTCAGGCCCCTGTGGCCCCTTAGAGACTAGCAAACCTGGTTTGCTAGAGATGCAGTGCCTGGTGTCAGGCCCCTGTGGCCCCTTAGAGACTAGCAAACCCTGGTTTGCTAGAGATGCAGTGCCTGGTGTCAGGCCCCTGTGGCCCCCTTAGAGACTAGCAAACCTGGTTTGCTAGAGATGCAGTGCCTGGTGTCAGGCCCCTGTGGCCCCCTTAGAGACTAGCAAACCTGGTTTGCTAGAGATGCAGTGCCTGGTGTCAGGCCCCCTGTGGCCCCTTAGAGACTAGCAAACCTGGTTTGCTAGAGATGCAGTGCCTGGTGTCAGGCCCCTGTGGCCCCTTAGAGACTAGCAAACCTGGTTTGCTAGAGATGCAGTGCCTGGTGTCAGGCCCCTGTGGCCCCTTAGAGACTAGCAAACCTGGTTTGCTAGAGATGCAGTGCCTGGTGTCAGGCCCCTGTGGCCCCTTAGAGACTAGCAAACCTGGTTTGCTAGAGATGCAGTGCCTGGTGTCAGGCCCCTGTGGCCCCTTAGAGACTAGCAAACCTGGTTTGCTAGAGATGCAGTGCCTGGTGTCAGGCCCCTGTGGCCCCTTAGAGACTAGCAAACCTGGTTTGCTAGAGATGCAGTGCCTGGTGTCAGGCCCCTGTGGCCCCTTAGAGACTAGCAAACCTGGTTTGCTAGAGATGCAGTGCCTGGTGTCAGGCCCCTGTGGCCCCTTAGAGACTAGCAAACCTGGTTTGCTAGAGATGCAGTGCCTGGTGTCAGGCCCCTGTGGCCCCTTAGAGACTAGCAAACCTGGTTTGCTAGAGATGCAGTGCCTGGTGTCAGGCCCCTGTGGCCCCTTAGAGACTAGCAAACCTGGTTTGCTAGAGATGCAGTGCCTGGTGTCAGGGCCCCTGTGGCCCCTTAGAGACTAGCAAACCTGGTTTGCTAGAGATGCAGTGCCTGGTGTCAGGCCCCTGTGGCCCCTTAGAGACTAGCAAACCTGGTTTGCTAGAGATGCAGTGCCTGGTGTCAGGCCCCTGTGGCCCCTTAGAGACTAGCAAACCTGGTTTTGCTAGAGATGCAGTGCCTGGTGTCAGGCCCCTGTGGCCCCTTAGAGGACTAGCAAACCTGGTTTGCTAGAGATGCAGTGCCTGGTGTCAGGCCCCTGTGGCCCCTTAGAGACTAGCAAACCTGGTTTGCTAGAGATGCAGTGCCTGGTGTCAGGCCCCTGTGGCCCCTTAGAGACTAGCAAACCTGGTTTGCTAGAGATGCAGTGCCTGGTGTCAGGCCCCTGTGGCCCCTTAGAGACTAGCAAACCTGGTTTGCTAGAGATGCAGTGCCTGGTGTCAGGCCCCTGTGGCCCCTTAGAGACTAGCAAACCTGGTTTGCTAGAGATGCAGTGCCTGGTGTCAGGCCCCTGTGGCCCCTTAGAGACTAGCAAACCTGGTTTGCTAGAGATGCAGTGCCTGGTGGTCAGGCCCCCTGTGGCCCCTTAGAGACTAGCAAACCTGGTTTGCTAGAGATGCAGTGCCTGGTGTCAGGCCCCTGTGGCCCCTTAGAGACTAGCAAACCTGGTTTGCTAGAGATGCAGTGCCTGGTGTCAGGCCCCTGTGGCCCCTTAGAGGACTAGCAAACCTGGTTTGCTAGAGATGCAGTGCCTGGTGTCAGGCCCCTGTGGCCCCTTAGAGACTAGCAAACCTGGTTTGCTAGAGATGCAGTGCCTGGTGTCAGGCCCCTGTGGCCCCTTAGAGACTAGCAAACCTGGTTTGCTAGAGATGCAGTGCCTGGTGTCAGGCCCCTGTGGCCCCTTAGAGACTAGCAAACCTGGTTTGCTAGAGATGCAGTGCCTGGTGTCAGGCCCCTGTGGCCCCTTAGAGACTAGCAAACCTGGTTTGCTAGAGATGCAGTGCCTGGTGTCAGGCCCCTGTGGCCCCTTAGAGACTAGCAAACCTGGTTTGCTAGAGATGCAGTGCCTGGTGTCAGGCCCCTGTGGCCCCTTAGAGACTAGCAAACCTGGTTTGCTAGAGATGCAGTGCCTGGTGTCAGGCCCCTGTGGCCCCTTAGAGACTAGCAAACCTGGTTTGCTAGAGATGCAGTGCCTGGTGTCAGGCCCCTGTGGCCCCTTAGAGACTAGCAAACCTGGTTTGCTAGAGATGCAGTGCCTGGTGTCAGGCCCCTGTGGCCCCCTTAGAGACTAGCAAACCTGGTTTGCTAGAGATGCAGTGCCTGGTGTCAGGCCCCTGTGGCCCCTTAGAGACTAGCAAACCTGGTTTGCTAGAGATGCAGTGCCTGGTGTCAGGGCCCCTGTGGCCCCTTAGAGACTAGCAAACCTGGTTTGCTAGAGATGCAGTGCCTGGTGTCAGGGCCCCTGTGGCCCCTTAGAGACTAGCAAACCTGGTTTGCTAGAGATGCAGTGCCTGGTGTCAGGCCCCTGTGGCCCCTTAGAGACTAGCAAACCTGGTTTGCTAGAGATGCAGTGCCTGGTGTCAGGCCCCTGTGGCCCCTTAGAGACTAGCAAACCTGGTTTGCTAGAGATGCAGTGCCTGGTGTCAGGCCCCTGTGGCCCCTTAGAGACTAGCAAACCTGGTTTGCTAGAGATGCAGTGCCTGGTGTCAGGCCCCTGTGGCCCCTTAGAGACTAGCAAACCTGGTTTGCTAGAGATGCAGTGCCTGGTGTCAGGCCCCTGTGGCCCCTTAGAGACTAGCAAACCTGGTTTGCTAGAGATGCAGTGCCTGGTGTCAGGCCCCTGTGGCCCCTTAGAGACTAGCAAACCTGGTTTGCTAGAGATGCAGTGCCTGGTGTCAGGCCCCTGTGGCCCCTTAGAGACTAGCAAACCTGGTTTGCTAGAGATGCAGTGCCTGGTGTCAGGCCCCTGTGGCCCCTTAGAGACTAGCAAACCTGGTTTGCTAGAGATGCAGTGCCTGGTGTCAGGCCCCTGTGGCCCCTTAGAGACTAGCAAACCTGGTTTGCTAGAGATGCAGTGCCTGGTGTCAGGCCCCTGTGGCCCCTTAGAGACTAGCAAACCTGGTTTGCTAGAGATGCAGTGCCTGGTGTCAGGCCCTGTGGCCCCTTAGAGACTAGCAAACCTGGTTTGCTAGAGATGCAGTGCCTGGTGTCAGGCCCTGTGGCCCCTTAGAGACTAGCAAACCTGGTTTGCTAGAGATGCAGTGCCTGGTGTCAGAGGCCTGTGGCCCCTTAGAGACTAGCAAACCTGGTTTGCTAGAGATGCAGTGCCTGGTGTCAGGCCCCTGTGGCCCCTTAGAGACTAGCAAACCTGGTTTGCTAGAGATGCAGTGCCTGGTGTCAGAGGCCCTGTGGCCCCTTAGAGACTAGCAAACCTGGTTTGCTAGAGATGCAGTGCCTGGTGTCAGGGCCCTGTGGCCCCTTAGAGACTAGCAAACCTGGTTTGCTAGAGATGCAGTGCCTGGTGTCAGGCCCCTGTGGCCCCTTAGAGACTAGCAAACCTGGTTTGCTAGAGATGCAGTGCCTGGTGTCAGGCCCCTGTGGCCCCTTAGAGACTAGCAAACCTGGTTTGCTAGAGATGCAGTGCCTGGTGTCAGGCCCCTGTGGCCCCTTAGAGACTAGCAAACCTGGTTTGCTAGAGATGCAGTGCCTGGTGTCAGGCCCCTGTGGCCCCTTAGAGACTAGCAAACCTGGTTTGCTAGAGATGCAGTGCCTGGTGTCAGGCCCCTGTGGCCCCTTAGAGACTAGCAAACCTGGTTTGCTAGAGATGCAGTGCCTGGTGTCAGGCCCCTGTGGCCCCTTAGAGACTAGCAAACCTGGTTTGCTAGAGATGCAGTGCCTGGTGTCAGGCCCCTGTGGCCCCTTAGAGACTAGCAAACCTGGTTTGCTAGAGATGCAGTGCCTGGTGTCAGGCCCTGTGGCCCCTTAGAGACTAGCAAACCTGGTTTGCTAGAGATGCAGTGCCTGGTGTCAGGCCCCTGTGGCCCCTTAGAGACTAGCAAACCTGGTTTGCTAGAGATGCAGTGCCTGGTGTCAGGGCCCCTGTGGCCCCTTAGAGACTAGCAAACCTGGTTTGCTAGAGATGCAGTGCCTGGTGTCCAGGCCCCTGTGGCCCCTTAGAGACTAGCAAACCTGGTTTGCTAGAGATGCAGTGCCCTGGTGTCAGGCCCCTGTGGCCCCTTAGAGACTAGCAAACCTGGTTTGCTAGAGATGCAGTGCCTGGTGTCAGGCCCCTGTGGCCCCTTAGAGACTAGCAAACCTGGTTTGCTAGAGATGCAGTGCCTGGTGTCAGGCCCCTGTGGCCCCCTTAGAGACTAGCAAACCTGGTTTGCTAGAGATGCAGTGCCTGGTGTCAGGCCCCTGTGGCCCCTTAGAGACTAGCAAACCTGGTTTGCTAGAGATGCAGTGCCTGGTGTCAGGCCCCTGTGGCCCCTTAGAGACTAGCAAACCTGGTTTGCTAGAGATGCAGTGCCTGGTGTCAGGCCCCTGTGGCCCCTTAGAGACTAGCAAACCTGGTTTGCTAGAGATGCAGTGCCTGGTGTCAGGCCCCTGTGGCCCCTTAGAGACTAGCAAACCTGGTTTGCTAGAGATGCAGTGCCTGGTGTCAGGCCCCTGTGGCCCCTTAGAGACTAGCAAACCTGGTTTGCTAGAGATGCAGTGCCTGGTGTCAGGCCCCTGTGGCCCATTAGAGACTAGCAAACCTGGTTTGCTAGAGATGCAGTGCCTGGTGTCAGGCCCCTGTGGCCCCTTAGAGACTAGCAAACCTGGTTTGCTAGAGATGCAGTGCCTGGTGTCAGGCCCCTGTGGCCCCTTAGAGACTAGCAAACCTGGTTTGCTAGAGATGCAGTGCCTGGTGTCAGGCCCCTGTGGCCCCTTAGAGACTAGCAAACCTGGTTTGCTAGAGATGCAGTGCCTGGTGTCAGGCCCCTGTGGCCCCTTAGAGACTAGCAAACCTGGTTTGCTAGAGATGCAGTGCCTGGTGTCAGGCCCCTGTGGCCCCTTAGAGACTAGCAAACCTGGTTTGCTAGAGATGCAGTGCCTGGTGTCAGGCCCCTGTGGCCCCTTAGAGACTAGCAAACCTGGTTTGCTAGAGATGCAGTGCCTGGTGTCAGGCCCCTGTGGCCCCTTAGAGACTAGCAAACCTGGTTTGCTAGAGATGCAGTGCCTGGTGTCAGGCCCCTGTGGCCCCTTAGAGACCTAGCAAACCTGGTTTGCTAGAGATGCAGTGCCTGGTGTCAGGCCCCTGTGGCCCCTTAGAGACTAGCAAACCTGGTTTGCTAGAGATGCAGTGCCTGGTGTCAGGCCCCTGTGGCCCCTTAGAGACTAGCAAACCTGGTTTGCTAGAGATGCAGTGCCTGGTGTCAGGCCCCTGTGGCCCCTTAGAGACTAGCAAACCTGGTTTGCTAGAGATGCAGTGCCTGGTGTCAGGCCCCTGTGGCCCCTTAGAGACTAGCAAACCTGGTTTGCTAGAGATGCAGTGCCTGGTGTCAGGCCCCTGTGGCCCCTTAGAGACTAGCAAACCTGGTTTGCTAGAGATGCAGTGCCTGGTGTCAGGCCCCTGTGGCCCCTTAGAGACTAGCAAACCTGGTTTGCTAGAGATGCAGTGCCTGGTGTCAGGCCCCTGTGGCCCCCTTAGAGACTAGCAAACCTGGTTTGCTAGAGATGCAGTGCCTGGTGTCAGGCCCCTGTGGCCCCTTAGAGACTAGCAAACCTGGTTTGCTAGAGATGCAGTGCCTGGTGTCAGGCCCCTGTGGCCCCTTAGAGACTAGCAAACCTGGTTTGCTAGAGATGCAGTGCCTGGTGTCAGGCCCCTGTGGCCCCTTAGAGACTAGCAAACCTGGTTTGCTAGAGATGCAGTGCCTGGTGTCAGGCCCCTGTGGCCCCTTAGAGACTAGCAAACCTGGTTTGCTAGAGATGCAGTGCCTGGTGTCAGGCCCCTGTGGCCCCTTAGAGACTAGCAAACCTGGTTTGCTAGAGATGCAGTGCCTGGTGTCAGGCCCCTGTGGCCCCTTAGAGACTAGCAAACCTGGTTTGCTAGAGATGCAGTGCCTGGTGTCAGGCCCCTGTGGCCCCTTAGAGACTAGCAAACCTGGTTTGCTAGAGATGCAGTGCCTGGTGTCAGGCCCCTGTGGCCCCTTAGAGACTAGCAAACCTGGTTTGCTAGAGATGCAGTGCCTGGTGTCAGGCCCCTGTGGCCCCTTAGAGACTAGCAAACCTGGTTTGCTAGAGATGCAGTGCCTGGTGTCAGGCCCCTGTGGCCCCTTAGAGACTAGCAAACCTGGTTTGCTAGAGATGCAGTGCCTGGTGTCAGGCCCCTGTGGCCCCTTAGAGACTAGCAAACCTGGTTTGCTAGAGATGCAGTGCCTGGTGTCAGGCCCCTGTGGCCCCTTAGAGACTAGCAAACCTGGTTTGCTAGAGATGCAGTGCCTGGTGTCAGGCCCCTGTGGCCCCTTAGAGACTAGCAAACCTGGTTTGCTAGAGATGCAGTGCCTGGTGTCAGGCCCCTGTGGCCCCTTAGAGACTAGCAAACCTGGTTTGCTAGAGATGCAGTGCCTGGTGTCAGGCCCCTGTGGCCCCTTAGAGACTAGCAAACCTGGTTTGCTAGAGATGCAGTGCCTGGTGTCAGGCCCCTGTGGCCCCTTAGAGACTAGCAAACCTGGTTTGCTAGAGATGCAGTGCCTGGTGTCAGGCCCCTGTGGCCCCTTAGAGACTAGCAAACCTGGTTTGCTAGAGATGCAGTGCCTGGTGTCAGGCCCCTGTGGCCCCTTAGAGACTAGCAAACCTGGTTTGCTAGAGATGCAGTGCCTGGTGTCAGGCCCCTGTGGCCCCTTAGAGACTAGCAAACCTGGTTTGCTAGAGATGCAGTGCCTGGTGTCAGGCCCCTGTGGCCCCTTAGAGACTAGCAAACCTGGTTTGCTAGAGATGCAGTGCCTGGTGTCAGGCCCCTGTGGCCCCTTAGAGACTAGCAAACCTGGTTTGCTAGAGATGCAGTGCCTGGTGTCAGGCCCCTGTGGCCCCTTAGAGACTAGCAAACCTGGTTTGCTAGAGATGCAGTGCCTGGTGTCAGGCCCCTGTGGCCCCTTAGAGACTAGCAAACCTGGTTTGCTAGAGATGCAGTGCCTGGTGTCAGGCCCCTGTGGCCCCTTAGAGACTAGCAAACCTGGTTTGCTAGAGATGCAGTGCCTGGTGTCAGGCCCCTGTGGCCCCTTAGAGACTAGCAAACCTGGTTTGCTAGAGATGCAGTGCCTGGTGTCAGGCCCCTGTGGCCCCTTAGAGACTAGCAAACCTGGTTTGCTAGAGATGCAGTGCCTGGTGTCAGGCCCCTGTGGCCCCTTAGAGACTAGCAAACCTGGTTTGCTAGAGATGCAGTGCCTGGTGTCAGGCCCCTGTGGCCCCTTAGAGACTAGCAAACCTGGTTTGCTAGAGATGCAGTGCCTGGTGTCAGGCCCCTGTGGCCCCTTAGAGACTAGCAAACCTGGTTTGCTAGAGATGCAGTGCCTGGTGTCAGGCCCCTGTGGCCCCTTAGAGACTAGCAAACCTGGTTTGCTAGAGATGCAGTGCCTGGTGTCAGGCCCCTGTGGCCCCTTAGAGACTAGCAAACCTGGTTTGCTAGAGATGCAGTGCCTGGTGTCAGGCCCCTGTGGCCCCTTAGAGACTAGCAAACCTGGTTTGCTAGAGATGCAGTGCCTGGTGTCAGGCCCCTGTGGCCCCTTAGAGACTAGCAAACCTGGTTTGCTAGAGATGCAGTGCCTGTGTCAGGCCCCTGTGGCCCCTTAGAGACTAGCAAACCTGGTTTGCTAGAGATGCAGTGCCTGGTGTCAGGCCCCTGTGGCCCCTTAGAGACTAGCAAACCTGGTTTGCTAGAGATGCAGTGCCTGGTGTCAGGCCCCTGTGGCCCCTTAGAGACTAGCAAACCTGGTTTGCTAGAGATGCAGTGCCTGGTGTCAGGCCCCTGTGGCCCCTTAGAGACTAGCAAACCTGGTTTGCTAGAGATGCAGTGCCTGGTGTCAGGCCCCTGTGGCCCCTTAGAGACTAGCAAACCTGGTTTGCTAGAGATGCAGTGCCTGGTGTCAGGCCCCTGTGGCCCCTTAGAGACTAGCAAACCTGGTTTGCTAGAGATGCAGTGCCTGGTGTCAGGCCCCTGTGGCCCCTTAGAGACTAGCAAACCTGGTTTGCTAGAGATGCAGTGCCTGGTGTCAGGCCCCTGTGGCCCCTTAGAGACTAGCAAACCTGGTTTGCTAGAGATGCAGTGCCTGGTGTCAGGCCCCTGTGGCCCCTTAGAGACCTAGCAAACCTGGTTTGCTAGAGATGCAGTGCCTGGTGTCAGGCCCCTGTGGCCCCTTAGAGACCTAGCAAACCTGGTTTGCTAGAGATGCAGTGCCTGGTGTCAGGCCCCTGTGGCCCCTTAGAGACCTAGCAAACCTGGTTTGCTAGAGATGCAGTGCCTGGTGTCAGGCCCCTGTGGCCCCTTAGAGACCAGCAAACCTGGTTTGCTAGAGATGCAGTGCCTGGTGTCAGGCCCCTGTGGCCCCTTAGAGACTAGCAAACCTGGTTTGCTAGAGATGCAGTGCCTGGTGTCAGGCCCCTGTGGCCCCTTAGAGACCTAGCAAACCTGGTTTGCTAGAGATGCAGTGCCTGGTGTCAGGCCCCTGTGGCCCCTTAGAGACCTAGCAAACCTGGTTTGCTAGAGATGCAGTGCCTGGTGTCAGGCCCCTGTGGCCCCTTAGAGACTAGCAAACCTGGTTTGCTAGAGATGCAGTGCCTGGTGTCAGGCCCCTGTGGCCCCTTAGAGACTAGCAAACCTGGTTTGCTAGAGATGCAGTGCCTGGTGTCAGGCCCCTGTGGCCCCTTAGAGACTAGCAAACCTGGTTTGCTAGAGATGCAGTGCCTGGTGTCAAGGCCCCTGTGGCCCCTTAGAGACTAGCAAACCTGGTTTGCTAGAGATGCAGTGCCTGGTGTCAGGCCCCTGTGGCCCCTTAGAGACTAGCAAACCTGGTTTGCTAGAGATGCAGTGCCTGGTGTCAGAGCCCTGTGGCCCCTTAGAGACTAGCAAACCTGGTTTGCTAGAGATGCAGTGCCTGGTGTCAGGCCCCTGTGGCCCCTTAGAGACTAGCAAACCTGGTTTGCTAGAGATGCAGTGCCTGGTGTCAGGCCCCTGTGGCCCCTTAGAGACTAGCAAACCTGGTTTGCTAGAGATGCAGTGCCTGGTGTCAGGCCCCTGTGGCCCCTTAGAGACTAGCAAACCTGGTTTGCTAGAGATGCAGTGCCTGGTGTCAGGCCCCTGTGGCCCCTTAGAGACTAGCAAACCTGGTTTGCTAGAGATGCAGTGCCTGGTGTCAGGCCCTGTGGCCCCTTAGAGACTAGCAAACCTGGTTTGCTAGAGATGCAGTGCCTGGTGTCAGGCCCCTGTGGCCCCTTAGAGACTAGCAAACCTGGTTTGCTAGAGATGCAGTGCCTGGTGTCAGGCCCCTGTGGCCCCTTAGAGACTAGCAAACCTGGTTTGCTAGAGATGCAGTGCCTGGTGTCAGGCCCCTGTGGCCCCTTAGAGACTAGCAAACCTGGTTTGCTAGAGATGCAGTGCCTGGTGTCAGGCCCCTGTGGCCCCTTAGAGACTAGCAAACCTGGTTTGCTAGAGATGCAGTGCCTGGTGTCAGGCCCCTGTGGCCCCTTAGCAGACTAGCAAACCTGGTTTGCTAGAGATGCAGTGCCTGTGTCAGGCCCCTGTGGCCCCTTAGAGACTAGCAAACCTGGTTTGCTAGAGATGCAGTGCCTGGTGTCAGGCCCCTGTGGCCCCTTAGAGACTAGCAAACCTGGTTTGCTAGAGATGCAGTGCCTGGTGTCAGGCCCCTGTGGCCCCTTAGAGACTAGCAAACCTGGTTTGCTAGAGATGCAGTGCCTGGTGTCAGGCCCCTGTGGCCCCTTAGAGACTAGCAAACCTGGTTTGCTAGAGATGCAGTGCCTGGTGTCAGGCCCCTGTGGCCCCTTAGAGACTAGCAAACCTGGTTTGCTAGAGATGCAGTGCCTGGTGTCAGGCCCCTGTGGCCCCTTAGAGACTAGCAAACCTGGTTTGCTAGAGATGCAGTGCCTGGTGTCAGGCCCCTGTGGCCCCTTAGAGACTAGCAAACCTGGTTTGCTAGAGATGCAGTGCCTGGTGTCAGGCCCCTGTGGCCCCTTAGAGACTAGCAAACCTGGTTTGCTAGAGATGCAGTGCCTGGTGTCAGGCCCCTGTGGCCCCTTAGAGACTAGCAAACCTGGTTTGCTAGAGATGCAGTGCCTGGTGTCAGGCCCCTGTGGCCCCTTAGAGACTAGCAAACCTGGTTTGCTAGAGATGCAGTGCCTGGTGTCAGGCCCCTGTGGCCCCTTAGAGACTAGCAAACCTGGTTTGCTAGAGATGCAGTGCCTGGTGTCAGGCCCCTGTGGCCCCTTAGAGACTAGCAAACCTGGTTTGCTAGAGATGCAGTGCCTGGTGTCAGGCCCCTGTGGCCCCTTAGAGACTAGCAAACCTGGTTTGCTAGAGATGCAGTGCCTGGTGTCAAGGCCCCTGTGGCCCCTTAGAGACTAGCAAACCTGGTTTGCTAGAGATGCAGTGCCTGGTGTCAGGCCCCTGTGGCCCCTTAGAGACTAGCAAACCTGGTTTGCTAGAGATGCAGTGCCTGGTGTCAGGCCCCTGTGGCCCCTTAGAGACTAGCAAACCTGGTTTGCTAGAGATGCAGTGCCTGGTGTCAGGCCCCTGTGGCCCCTTAGAGACTAGCAAACCTGGTTTGCTAGAGATGCAGTGCCTGGTGTCAGGCCCCTGTGGCCCCTTAGAGACTAGCAAACCTGGTTTGCTAGAGATGCAGTGCCTGGTGTCAGGCCCCTGTGGCCCCTTAGAGACTAGCAAACCTGGTTTGCTAGAGATGCAGTGCCTGGTGTCAGGCCCTGTGGCCCCTTAGAGACTAGCAAACCTGGTTTGCTAGAGATGCAGTGCCTGGTGTCAGAGGCCCTGTGGCCCCTTAGAGACTAGCAAACCTGGTTTGCTAGAGATGCAGTGCCTGGTGTCAGGCCCCTGTGGCCCCTTAGAGACTAGCAAACCTGGTTTGCTAGAGATGCAGTGCCTGGTGTCAGGCCCCTGTGGCCCCTTAGAGACTAGCAAACCTGGTTTGCTAGAGATGCAGTGCCTGGTGTCAGGCCCCTGTGGCCCCTTAGAGACTAGCAAACCTGGTTTGCTAGAGATGCAGTGCCTGGTGTCAGTCCCCTGTGGCCCCTTAGAGACTAGCAAACCTGGTTTGCTAGAGATGCAGTGCCTGGTGTCAGGCCCCTGTGGCCCCTTAGAGACTAGCAAACCTGGTTTGCTAGAGATGCAGTGCCTGGTGTCACAGACCTGTGGCCCCTTAGAGACTAGCAAACCTGGTTTGCTAGAGATGCAGTGCCTGGTGTCACAGACCTGTGGCCCCTTAGAGACTAGCAAACCTGGTTTGCTAGAGATGCAGTGCCTGGTGTCACAGACCTGTGGCCCCTTAGAGACTAGCAAACCTGGTTTGCTAGAGATGCAGTGCCTGGTGTCAGAGGCCTGTGGCCCCTTAGAGACTAGCAAACTTGGTTTGCTAGAGATGCAGTGCCTGGTGTCAGAGGCCTGTGGCCCCTTAGAGACTAGCAAACTTGGTTTGCTAGAGATGCAGTGCCTGGTGTCAGAGGCCTGTGGCCCCTTAGAGACTAGCAAACTTGGTTTGCTAGAGATGCAGTGCCTGGTGTCAGAGGCCTGTGGCCCCTTAGAGACTAGCAAACTTGGTTTGCTAGAGATGCAGTGCCTTGTGTCAGAGGCCTGTGGCCCCTTAGAGACTAGGCAAACCTGGTTTGCTAGAGATGCAGTGCCTTGTGTCAGAGGCCTGTGGCCCCTTAGAGACTAGCAAACTTGGTTTGCTAGAGATGCAGTGCCTTGTGTCAGAGGCCTGTGGCCCCTTAGAGACTAGCAAACCTGGTTTGCTAGAGATGCAGTGCCTGGTGTCAGAGACCTGTGGCCCCTTAGAGACTAGCAAACCTGGTTTGCTAGCGATGCAGTGCCTGGTGTCAGAGGCCTGTGGCCCCTTAGAGACTAGCAAACCTGGTTTGCTAGCGATGCAGTGCCTGGTGTCAGAGGCCTGTGGCCCCTTAGAGACTAGCAAACCTGGTTTGCTAGAGATGCAGTGCCTGGTGTCAGAGGCCTGTGGCCCCTTAGAGACTAGCAAACTTGGTTTGCTAGCGATGCAGTGCCTGGTGTCAGAGGCCTGTGGCCCCTTAGAGACTAGCAAACCTGGTTTGCTAGCGATGCAGTGCCTGGTGTCAGAGGCCTGTGGCCCCTTAGAGACTAGCAAACCTGGTTTGCTAGAGATGCAGTGCCTGGTGTCAGGCCCCTGTGGCCCCTTAGAGACTAGCAAACCTGGTTTGCTAGAGATGCAGTGCCTGGTGTCAGGCCCCTGTGGCCCCTTAGAGACTAGCAAACCTGGTTTGCTAGAGATGCAGTGCCTGGTGTCAGAGGCCTGTGGCCCCTTAGAGACTAGCAAACCTGGTTTGCTAGAGATGCAGTGCCTGGTGTCAGAGGCCTGTGGCCCCTTAGAGACTAGCAAACCTGGTTTGCTAGAGATGCAGTGCCTGGTGTCAGGCCCCTGTGGCCCCTTAGAGACTAGCAAACCTGGTTTGCTAGAGATGCAGTGCCTGGTGTCAGGCCCCTGTGGCCCCTTAGAGACTAGCAAACCTGGTTTGCTAGAGATGCAGTGCCTGGTGTCAGGCCCCTGTGGCCCCTTAGAGACTAGCAAACCTGGTTTGCTAGAGATGCAGTGCCTGGTGTCAGGCCCCTGTGGCCCCTTAGAGACTAGCAAACCTGGTTTGCTAGAGATGCAGTGCCTGGTGTCAGGCCCCTGTGGCCCCTTAGAGACTAGCAAACCTGGTTTGCTAGAGATGCAGTGCCTGGTGTCAGGCCCCTGTGGCCCCTTAGAGACTAGCAAACCTGGTTTGCTAGAGATGCAGTGCCTGGTGTCAGGCCCCTGTGGCCCCTTAGAGACTAGCAAACCTGGTTTGCTAGAGATGCAGTGCCTGGTGTCAGGCCCCTGTGGCCCCTTAGAGACTAGCAAACCTGGTTTGCTAGAGATGCAGTGCCTGGTGTCAGGCCCCTGTGGCCCCTTAGAGACTAGCAAACCTGGTTTGCTAGAGATGCAGTGCCTGGTGTCAGGCCCCTGTGGCCCCTTAGAGACTAGCAAACCTGGTTTGCTAGAGATGCAGTGCCTGGTGTCAGAGGCCTGTGGCCCCTTAGAGACTAGCAAACTTGGTTTGCTAGAGATGCAGTGCCTGGTGTCAGAGGCCTGTGGCCCCTTAGAGACTAGCAAACTTGGTTTGCTAGAGATGCAGTGCCTGGTGTCAGAGGCCTGTGGCCCCTTAGAGACTAGCAAACTTGGTTTGCTAGAGATGCAGTGCCTGGTGTCAGAGGCCTGTGGCCCCTTAGAGACTAGCAAACTTGGTTTGCTAGAGATGCAGTGCCTGGTGTCAGAGGCCTGTGGCCCCTTAGAGACTAGCAAACTTGGTTTGCTAGAGATGCAGTGCCTGGTGTCAGAGGCCTGTGGCCCCTTAGAGACTAGCAAACTTGGTTTGCTAGAGATGCAGTGCCTGGTGTCAGAGGCCTGTGGCCCCTTAGAGACTAGCAAACTTGGTTTGCTAGAGATGCAGTGCCTGGTGTCAGAGGCCTGTGGCCCCTTAGAGACTAGCAAACTTGGTTTGCTAGAGATGCAGTGCCTTGTGTCAGAGGCCTGTGGCCCCTTAGAGACTAGGAAACCTGGTTTGCTAGAGATGCAGTGCCTTGTGTCAGAGGCCTGTGGCCCCTTAGAGACTAGCAAACTTGGTTTGCTAGAGATGCAGTGCCTTGTGTCAGAGACCTGTGGCCCCTTAGAGACTAGCAAACCTGGTTTGCTAGAGATGCAGTGCCTGGTGTCAGAGACCTGTGGCCCCTTAGAGACTAGCAAACTTGGTTTGCTAGCGATGCAGTGCCTGGTGTCAGAGGCCTGTGGCCCCTTAGAGACTAGCAAACCTGGTTTGCTAGAGATGCAGTGCCTGGTGTCACAGGCCTGTGGCCCCTTAGAGACTAGCAAACTTGGTTTGCTAGCGATGCAGTGCCTTGTGTCAGAGGCCTGTGGCCCCTTAGAGACTAGCAAACTTGGTTTGCTAGAGATGCAGTGCCTGGTGTCAGAGGCCTGTGGCCCCTTAGAGACTAGCAAACCTGGTTTGCTAGAGATGCAGTGCCTGGTGTCAGAGGCCTGTGGCCCCTTAGAGACTAGCAAACCTGGTTTGCTAGCGATGCAGTGCCCGGTGTCACAGGCCTGTGGCCCCTTAGAGACTAGCAAACCTGGTTTGCTAGCGATGCAGTGCCCGGTGTCAGAGGCCTGTGGCCCCTTAGAGACTAGCAAACCTGGTTTGCTAGCGATGCAGTGCCTTGTGTCAGAGACCTGTGGCCCCTTAGAGACTAGCAAACTTGGTTTGCTAGCGATGCAGTGCCTGGTGTCAGGCCCCTGTGGCCCCTTAGAGACTAGCAAACTTGGTTTGCTAGCGATGCAGTGCCTGGTGTCAGGCCCCTGTGGCCCCTTAGAGACTAGCAAACCTGGTTTGCTAGCGATGCAGTGCCTGATGTCAGGCCCCTATGGCCCCTTAGAGACTAGCAAACCTGGTTTGCTAGAGATGCAGTGCCTGGTGTCAGGCCCCTGTGGCCCCTTAGAGACTAGCAAACCTGGTTTGCTAGAGATGCAGTGCCTTGTGTCACAGACCTGTGGCCCCTTAGAGACTAGCAAACCTGGTTTGCTAGCGATGCAGTGCCTTGTGTCAGAGACCTGTGGCCCCTTAGAGACTAGCAAACTTGGTTTGCTAGCGATGCAGTGCCTTGTGTCAGAGGCCTGTGGCCCCTTAGAGACTAGCAAACCTGGTTTGCTAGCGATGCAGTGCCTTGTGTGAGAGGCCTGTGGCCCCTTAGAGACTAGCAAACCTGGTTTGCTAGCGATGCAGTGCCCGGTGTCAGAGGCCTGTGGCCCCTTAGAGACTAGCAAACCTGGTTTGCTAGCGATGCAGTGCCCGGTGTCAGAGGCCTGTGGCCCCTTAGAGACTAGCAAACCTGGTTTGCTAGCGATGCAGTGCCCGGTGTCAGAGGCCTGTGGCCCCTTAGAGACTAGCAAACCTGGTTTGCTAGCGATGCAGTGCCCGGTGTCAGAGGCCTGTGGCCCCTTAGAGACTAGCAAACCTGGTTTGCTAGCGATGCAGTGCCCGGTGTCAGAGGCCTGTGGCCCCTTAGAGACTAGCAAACCTGGTTTGCTAGCGATGCAGTGCCCGGTGTCAGAGGCCTGTGGCCCCTTAGAGACTAGCAAACCTGGTTTGCTAGCGATGCAGTGCCCGGTGTCAGAGGCCTGTGGCCCCTTAGAGACTAGCAAACCTGGTTTGCTAGCGATGCAGTGCCCGGTGTCAGAGGCCTGTGGCCCCTTAGAGACTAGCAAACCTGGTTTGCTAGCGATGCAGTGCCCGGTGTCAGAGGCCTGTGGCCCCTTCTCGACTAGCAAACCTGGTTTGCTAGCGATGCAGTGCCCGGTGTCAGAGGCCTGTGGCCCCTTAGAGACTAGCAAACCTGGTTTGCTAGCGATGCAGTGCCCGGTGTCAGAGGCCTGTGGCCCCTTAGAGACTAGCAAACCTGGTTTGCTAGCGATGCAGTGCCCGGTGTCAGAGGCCTGTGGCCCCTTAGAGACTAGCAAACCTGGTTTGCTAGCGATGCAGTGTTAAAAGTTAAAATGGTCAAGGAAAACAAACTTGCAAAGTTCTTGGATCAGATTTGTAGCAATGATGGAATAAATTGCTGGCTTATAAAGTCTCTGGTAACTTCCAAAAGATCGGAAGATCCTCAGTCCATTGATTGAAATGCTCCTTTTAGTGTAAGTTCATAGTCCAGAGATCAGAGCAAGAAAGAGGCAAAATGGAGATGCTTCCAGGGATTTTTATATCTTCATCCATTGGGTGGGGCTGCTCTCAATTTGTGGAATTGCAGACACAAGATGGAGTCCAGGGTCACATGAGCTAGTCACATGTGCTTGCATGAGTCAACGAGTCATAGGACCATTCTCTGGCTAAAAAATCCCCGGGAAGGCCCATTAGTTGAGGATAAGCTTCTTCTACGGCCCATTGTGTTCGTTAATGGGCCATCAACTTGAATGGTCCATTCACAATGTGCCGGCTAGGCTGGATGTAAACTTCCTGGTGGGTGTTACCCAGGAGAAACCACATTTCTCAACTCCTCATTGTTTTTATTTGAAATACTGGCACATAGTCAATATTCATAACTTCAGATACAAAGATGATACATGCATACAAACAGAATAATCATGTTTGATAGATTGTAACTTTTCCATTGATACCTTACATGGCATACTTCATATAAGATTTGTTGTAATTATATAACAGTGTTAGCAACAATGATATACATGGTCATATTTTAATCATACTGCAGCACAACTTCTTACAATAATACCTCTGGTTCATCTGCAGCTGCTGGCGTTGCAGCCTGGAGGGGACCCCACCACTGCACCAGTGGAATGCCTGAGCCAGACAACAAGGAGGAAGAAGAGGACTCGGGATGACGTGTTCAGTGAGAGTCTGCAAGCCAGTGCTGCAGCAGCCTGTGAACAGTGGGCATGGAGAGTGAATATGACCAACAAGCTGGTGAGGGAAAGGGCAGACAGGAGAAAAGTCTATGTGACATAGTGTGGCCCAAATAGCAGCCTGAAACTCCCATGATCAAATGATTTTTCAAATCTTCCCCTGCCACTGGAAAAAGGAGCGGGAGCTGCACCAAGACATGAGGGGGCTTCTCCAGCAATAAATACAGATGCTGCCGACTCTTGTTGCTCCATAGGTTCAATAATCACAGGCTCACCTCCTTTTGCATTAAGTGGAGAACTCCATTGTAGCACCTCCCTATGCCCCATCCCTCAACTTTCCAGGTGGTATCAGCGGCCAGCCAACCCCATCCTCAATGCTGGGGGACAATAAGGACAACCACAGCATCACATACACTGACTGACCTGTGAGAGCCATGTTTGCTGTATGTGTAGTCAAAATGGACTGGAATGTTCTTTCGCCTTGCTTAGTTCTGTTCCTTTAGTTTATTTCTGAAGTTTTTATTGCATTTGTTTTTTAATTTCACATAGTTTCCATGTGCTGGTTTTAGTAGGCAATAAAAATCTGTCTTTGGGAACATAATGTATTTTTATTATTTCACAACATCTGATTAGAATGCCTTGTGCTACTGAAAGCACCCAGTTCTTGCACAGGGCAACAGATGGGATCTGTGGCAACCACAGTGTAATAATTATAGAGGAACAGCAAATGCCACAAAATTCATAGGTGCAGAATCAAACAGTGTTATTGTCATAACTGTACACCAAGCACCACACGATTCCTAGCAGCCCCCAAAACTTTAGGGCCAGGTGGGGCACAGTCCATCTAAGAGACTCTCTTCTCCAGGAGCTCCCCTCACAGGCTTCTCATCCTGGCAGGTTCCTCAGGAAAGCTCATTTTCTAGGCTCCCAACTTAGCCTTCTCACAGGAGATCCCCTCCACTGGAGATTCCTGTCTCTCTTAGGAGTTCCCTCTAACTGAGCTTGGGTAGCCTTTGATAGGTCCAAGTGCTCTTTTACTAATCAGCCGCCTGGGGCAGTCAATTACCCTCAGGCGGGATCTTCATACGTCAGTCCTGGGCAGACTGGGCCCTAACTCCCCATTAAGAGCAGCTGCTCTCTGACAAACATCACATGATGTTTCATGTACTTTTTACAAATGAGCTCTCGATTAGGGTAAATTTGCAGGCCCAACAGAACCCCAACTGGGCTAATTCATCAATAACTTCCCACACATTGCCAAGATGTATGACCCAGGTCCAGTAGCATCCCCTTAAGAGCAGTGCACACCTCCATGACAGCAGACCAGACAGTTGAGCTACCAATACTGGTTACTGACCAGTATGAGTCAGGAGGTGTTGAGCACCTGATGGGATGGCAACAGGCTTCTCTACAGTGAAGGGTGCTCTTACGTTGGTGTTCCACCACTGCAGCTCCAGGACGAGCACTGCACAGATCTCTGGGAAAGTGTCCTTCCGCATACTGATATTGTGCTGACATTACTGATATCCCATTTCCACACTGCTGTCCTGTCTCACCAATCAGTGCTAGCTTGCCGAGACCAGCAGTGCTGCTCTAGGGACTGCAGCCACTCCAGGATAAAGTCATGCAAAAGTAACTGCCCAATTTCCCCCTTCTTTTCCAGCAGTATATTGGTCATATCACAGCCATAGCCTAGCTTATCCAAAGTGCTCATCTGCTTGATTGACAATGCATCTGGAGCACCTTGTTTGTATAAATGACACGCAGGATTGTGATTCTTGGCAGTATTTCCACCAGACTACCTGTGGTGAAAGCAGGGTGGTCTGCTTCTGCATCCTTTAGAAATGGTGCGGGCTGGCCAAAACCAGACAAATTATGGGATACCAGGATAGGAATCATGGGAATCTGTGGGTATGACATGAAGCCCCATAATTCCTGTAGTCTGCTAGATATCCCCAGATGCACCATGCAAAAAATCCCAGAATTTATTTAGCCTAAGAGTGGGACATGGAACTGTGGGACACCTGCCCAGAATGCTGGGTGCTTATTTCAGATCAGTGCAGAGCTGTGTGGATGCAATGATTCACAAGAGAAACAGTTAGAGCTGGTTTAAACCAAATAGTGTGCACATACACTTTTGATATAGTTATAGAGGAAAAATCTATATTAAAATACTTTCCTCTAGACAAGCCTTAAGCCTTTTGGTGCACTGTGTGGTGTGATGCCAGTCTGCTAAACTGCCCAGAGCAATAGAGCAGGAGTATGAATACTGGTACAAATGTGGGGTTCTGGGCACTGGGAATATGCAACAGTGTGTTAGAAAGAGACAAAGCTCTTTCATATTCCCCTATCATCTTGCTCTAACTCAGGGGTTGGCAACCTGCAACACACGTGCCAAAGGCGGCACACGAGATGCTTTTTAGTGGCACTCTGCTGCCAGCCGAGGTCCCGGCTGCCAGCTCAGCTCAGCCTGCTGCCAGCCTGGATAGACGGAACCTCGGGCCGACAGTGGGCTTATCGGGGTCGGCGGCCAGGACCCCGGCTGGCAGGGGCTGGCGGCTGGAACCCCAGACCAGCAGCGGGCTGAGCAGCTCAGCCGGTCTGGGGTTCCATCTGCCCCCCGTGCTGCCAGTCTGGGATTCCGTCTGCTGGCCCCATAAATGTAAAATGTATTACTGGCAAGCGAAACCTTAAATTAATGACAATGTGGCACACCATTTCTCAAAGGTTGCCGACCCTTGCTCTAACTAGTGCAATGTCAGCTTCTGAAAGGGGCAGCAGCAGCCATCCTATGGCCCTAGAACACTGCGGATGTTTTAAAAACTCTTTCTTGCACTATTAGATTGTAAACTAAAAAGAGCCATTGGGCCCCTCCTCCTGGATGTTTGGCATAGCGCAGCCCAGAAAAAAAGCATCCCTGATTTCTCTAGCTGCAGATGCCCCTCGTCTCACATGGTAGGTGAGCTCTGGCCACTTGCTGCAGCTAATTCAATACAGCCGCATGATGCACAATGAGGGCAGCACGAGTGTGTGAAGAGGAATGATGCTGTTGCATTGTAGCAGCACAACACACCAATAGCAGATTGTGTTGGATATAGGTGAGGTCTGTATTTCCCCCCCTAGAGCCTGTTGCCAGCTGGAGGGGCTAAGGTCAGGTGGGTGAAATGTGGCTGACACTACCCTCTCTATATTCCTTGGTTTTCAGGGGTTTCATTGTATTCTGCCTTAATTCTTCATTTCCTGGTTTTCAACAGTGTAAATATAGGTCCATCTGACATTCTGTGAGGGTATGGGGCAGTTCCATTCAGCATGAGCTCTGTGCTAACAAAGCTTTTGGGCGATGATTTCTAAGGAAGAAAGCTGGCAGCATCCAGAAATAATCTATACCACCAGTTT